>NW_023270702.1:6227017-6324694 GCF_011800145.1 Mirounga leonina
TATCTATCTATCTATCTATCTATCTATCTATCTATCTATCTATCTATCATCTATCTATATCTATTTATCTATCTATCCATCTATCATCTATCTATCTATCTATCTATCTATCTATCTATCTATCTAGCAATAGATGTTCAAAACACCAGAGAGAGGTGGGAACCAAAGAAAATTAGAAGTTAGAGAACTCCAACCCCACTTAGCTCTAGTCAATCACTGATGCCAGAAACGAAGGCCCAGCATTTTCTTATAGTTCATGGTGTTTTGTTTGGCTTGGTTTTTCAGAAGAATCTAGAAATCCAGATTTTCATGTAAGAACTTTCCATTTTCTCAATGTTTGCAAACAGGACAAATTTTTCTAAAATTAGGATTTTCTTTTTTTTTTTTTTTAATTATTTATTTATTTATTTATTTGACAGAGAGAGAGATAGCGAGAGCAGGAACACAAGCAGGGGGAGTGGGAGAGGGAGAAGCAGGCTTCCTGCCGAGCAGGGAGCCCGATGTGGGACTCGATCCCAGGACCCTGGGATCATGACCTGAGCTGAAGGCAGACGCTTAACGACTGAGCCACCCAGGTGCCCTAAAATTAGGATTTTCTAAAATACAAGCCATCACACACACAATTCAAGTGTTCAGTAGGCAACACTAAACATGTATGGAGGCCAGACAAAGGATGGGACTTGATAATTTGCCATCTTTATGATGTTACATCTTGACTTTCAAAGACTGTGAAGGAGAAGAGTGAAAAGGAAAGTCAGATTAACATTTATACCTAGGTATCAGTCAGGGTCCTGGCAGGAAACAGATGGCAGACAGAGACAGGTCACTGGGGAGAGACTGATGAAGGTGAATTTATAATGATGTAGGCAGTGTTCTGGAAACGCAACATGGGATGTTAATGCACTCAGGGCTAGGATCAATAGGAGTTAGCATTTCTATGCCTGAAGGAGTCATCCCTGAAACCTGGAGAAGAGTCATAAAAAGGGTGCTTATCACCACCTATGGCCTTTGGTGGAGGAATACAGCCACTATCAGACTATGCCATACCAGGTAAAGAGCCAAGAGCCCTGTATTCTCACGGCCAGATCCTCTTCAAGTGTCTTCCTTAGCCAAACCCAGGAAGGAGTTGGAGGTTTAGGGAGCCTATTCATGCAGTTGATATCAGTCAATCTCCTGGGACACAAGAGGGCAAAGAAAAATCATTGGTCAGGTACTTTTTTTTTTAAGTGATTTGAAGTATATTACAACTTAATAATTGTATCAATCCAAGAAGCAATAAAGATCTTTCCAACCTTAGGACATTTTTATGGAAACCACTTACAAACTAAAAGTTGTGGGTTTTTTTTAAAGATTTATTTATTTATGAGAGAGAGAGAGAGAGAATACATGGGGGGAGGGCAGAAGAAGAGAATCTTCAACCAGACTCCCTGCTGAGCACGGAGCCTGATGCAGGGCTAGATCTCATGACCCTGAGGTCATGATCTGAGCCAAAATCAAGAGTTGGATGCTTAACTGACTGAGCCACCCAGGCGCCCCTGTGCCTTTCTTTTTTAAACAGTGAATTATGGTCATTACACAAAGTATTTTTTTACCTCACTCTGATACAGTATTTATTTGTAAACTGTTATATACATATGAGCTGTTCTTGTTAGCATTGTCCAAAATACTAACTGGGTAAGTTTGTCCCCTGGGAAGAAATCAATGAGGAGAAATATCTGCTGAGGAGAGAGTGATATACTGTTAGCCCTAATTCCAGCACTAACTACTATGTTTTCAGGGAAATAGGGGAACTGCTTTAGGAAGTACTCAGTAAATCTTAGAATGAAGAAATAGTTACGAAAGATAGACTAGCCTCAGCTCTGAAGCTCATGAGCGCTGTGTCCATAGGCGAGCCACAGAATCCCCATAATCATAAGTGGGGCGCTTATTTCCAATGGAAGCAGCATAAGCTAATCAATAAGAGTGCAGACTCCTGCCTCACAGAGAGTCAGGGTCTCAAATCCTGACTCCAGCCCTCTTGGCTATAGAGGGGTTGCTCTGAAGAATGACATGAGATGAAGTAGAGGCACTGGAAAGCCAGTACCTGGTCCATAGTAAGCATTCAAGAGAGACAAAAGTTACAAGCATATTGTAAGGAATAAAGTATCACACTTAATGGCATCCCGAGGCACCATAAAAAGTGCTTATTATTATCATTACTATTGTCTATATCCTATGGGAGAGTCCCTATGAACATTCTTCTTTGCCAATGGATGATGAGATAAGACCTGGGTTCTTGGTAGATGACCTGAAGAATACGAGAGGGATGTTGAACTAGCGTAATATTCTGTTTGGATAGACCCTAAGTCATTGGCTTTTCTGTGAATCTCCCATCCCTAACAGCCAGTTTTCACCCAATGAATCCTTCTCTTTAAATGCTTCTCAGGCATCAGAAAGGATGAAATCTTACCATTTACATCGACATGGATGGAACTGGAGGGTATTATGCTGAGCGAAATAAGTCAATCAGAGAAAGACAATTATCATATGGATTCACTTATATGTGGAATATAAGAAACAGCACAGAGGGTCATAGAGGAAGAGAGGGAAAACTGAATGGGAAGAAATCAGAGAGGGAGACAAACCATGAGAGACTCTTAACTATAGGAAACAAACCGAGGGTTGCTGGAGGGGACGTGAGTGGGAAGATGGGGTAACTAGGTGATGGGCTTAAGGAGGCCACGTGATGTGATGAGCACTGGGTGTTATATGCAACTGATGAATTACTGAACACTACATCTGAAACTAATGTTGTACTATATGTTGGCTAATTGAATTTAAATTAATAAAATAAAATAAAATAAAAAATAAAATAAATGCTTACTTTGACTTATTTCAAGGCTATCAAAACAAAAGTATTTTCAAAGAAAGTTCACATTTTCGGGTGCCTGGGTGGCTCAGTTGGTTAAGCAACTGCCTTCGGCTCAGGTCATGATCCTGAAGTCCCGGGATCGAGTCCTGCATTGGGCTCCCTGCTCAGTGAGGAGCCTGCTTCTCCCTCTGACCCTCCCCCCTCTCATGTACTCTCTTTCATTCTCGCTCTCTCAAATAAATAAATAAAATCTTTAGAAAAAAAAAAAAGAAAGTTCACATTCTCTTGTTCCCTGAATATTTTCTCGAATTGCCTCTGCCTGTCCTCCCAGATGGTCAACCTCTTCAGTCTATCCCACTCTTAACACTAGCAGGTTTTTCTTGAGATTGTTTTTCCCTGTTAAATAATAGACACCCATTCTCTTCTGAAGCCCTAAAACCATTTTTGAGCAACTTTACACCCACTAAAGAAATAAATCCTAACTTTTAAGTTGTATTTACTGCTTTTATCTTAAGGAACGTTTTGCGTAGCCTCCTCACATTTCTCCACAGCTAAGAATGATTTTTAACAGTCCCAAACTGAAGCCAAATGGAGTATTGGGGAGTATACTCTCCATAGAGAATTCAAGGTCCCTTGATACGTGTAAAAATGAGTTTTGCTGTGTATTCCTCTCAGGCATTGTAAAAGGTAGCATCACTATATTTGGATCTTGGGAAGTTAAAAGATGTGGATGTGTATTAAGTAGTTTGATCATTACTGTGAAATTTCCTTAGACATTCCTTGGTTTTCCTGTTCTCTAATAAGCTTGAAGTAGGGCGTACAATTGGAGAAAGAATAAATGGGCATTGCAACAGAGAAGAGCACAGTGGTAAGGAGTGATAGGCAAGGTAGGAAAAGAAATGGAGGATAAATGATCTCAATTTCATAGTCTGCCTGAAAAGCTTAAGTGGGACTTAGAGTATTTTATATGCATTAGCTGATCTGATGTTCTCCATCTGTTACTAGCCCCTGGAGGCTGACTGGCCATTAAACACAGAATGATGACTGGTGTAGCAGGTGCAGTGAAGTGGGAAGGTGTGGAGCAAATAAAACAAGTCCATGGCATCTATAAGAAACGTTGACCCCCAGGAAATTTTAAAAGGCTGTGCATTGTGGTATTCATGACGTATGTGTGAGAGGTATGATGGCAAGTGTATTTCTCAGGAAAGTACTTCAATTACTCGCATATTGTTATTTCTTTAGAATTCCCAGGTCCTACCCTCTACAATTACTTAAAACTCGAAGAGAACTATGACTTGCTTTGACAAATTGCCCTTTACTGAAACTCATTGGCCCAAAGTCAATGGGAGTGTTGCCTGGGCTACACCCTTTGCTTCAATAATTTTCTAAACCTACTGCTGTGAGTCAACCATTCTCTTCCCGTAAGTTTTCCTTGACACTGTTTGACATCTGTATCAAATTGGAGTTTCTTATTAGCACCTTTTAGGATTTCTAGCATTCCACTTGATGTCTTTTTCCTACATTCTGGCTGAAAACTCTCTGCTCTGTCTCTGTGCTCTGGCCCCTGTTTATTCCCTTTTCTATGTCTTCCTGCCACCCTCTCATTCTTCCGTTTGTCTGCAACTGCTTTTCTTAGTGCATCCAACAAGTTCTCTCTTCTTGTTGACTCAGTCTCTCCTTTATATGATTTATTCTCAAGCTTTCAAGATGGCTGGTGAGAAATTTGCAAAGGGCAACTTCCTAAAGAGCTGTCAACATTATATGAGGGCAATTCTTCCTTTAGATATTAAATACAAAGGTGCAATACAGGAAAGAGTTTTTTTTAACCTTTTTTTCTTATCAACAATTTCTCAATGATCTTCATCCCCGGGCTGGGCTAGAGAGGCTCTGCATCCAGTCCAACAGCACAGCCAGTTGGCTCTACTTCCAACATACCTTAAATCCAACCATCTGTCGTGACCTCCGCCTTACCTCGCAAACCTAAGCCACCAGTGCTTCTTGCCTGGATGACCTCATCTCTTCTCTACACAGTAGCTTGCGTAAACCTTTGAAAACCTGTTAGCTCATGCCACTCCTCTGCTCCAAAGCTCTCGGCAGCTCCAGCTCTCTTTCAAAATAAAAGTACCTATGAAGGTCAATAAGGTTCTGCGCAATCTGACCCAACTCCTTCTCTAACCTCATCTTCCCTCTCTCTCCCCTTGCTCATCCTCTCTGAGTCTCCTTCTCAGGTTTTTCCCAATGTCAAATGTTTGCCTGTGTTCTTCTTCCTTTACAGCTGTTTCTCCAGACATTCCCATTCCCAACCCCTCACTTCACTCAGGTTTCTACTCATATTTGCCTCCTCTAAGAGATGCCCCCAGCCCCACAGAATCTGTTTCTTTACCCAGCTTCAATTTTCTTCATAGGGCTCCTCCTCTGTCTCCTATAGTATTTATATAATTTTTATTTAATTATTTTCTGCCTCCCAGCTATTGCCCTAAAAAAAATAATAACTGGAATGTAAAAGCAATGAAAGGATGAACTTTTTTGGTTTGGTTTTCTGCTTCTATCGAATGTGCCTACAAAGCTGCCTGGCACATAGAAGACATTCTCGGTGAGTATGTGTTGAGTGAAGGAATGTAAGTTGGGACTGTCTTCTGGGCCTCGGGGCACCATTTGCTAAAATAATTTTCAGGAGTATCAATAGCAATTTTATTTCAGGAATGTGTTGATGTGCTTCTACAGCTTGAATAAATGCAGGGATGAGGAAATAAGTAATGCATGAAGTAATAGAAGCTGCCATTATGGCACACCCCTAAAAAAGATCAACTTACAAGATACTATGGAGGCCACATCACCAGACCAAACATATTCTCAAGCACTGGTGATACTTTGAATATGCCAGGTGTGTAAAAAAGAAGCCCCAGTGAGGCTAATAGCTAATGGTGAGTTTCTAAAGTTGACCAGTTTTACGTGAAGACAGTAATGCCTCAAATACCACTCACTCTCTAAACAAAAACATCTATCTTCTTTCACTCATATTCCAAGCATCTTTGCTATTGTTCTTGATGACACCATGTCCTAGATTTGTTAACAGGGTATTGCCTGGTATATCTGTCCTAAGAGCTAGAGATTGCCTTATTTTCTAAATGTGGTGACGTCTTTGACTTAATCAGATATATCCAAAAATTGATTGGACATTATTAAAAATTATGTCTCTCAGCAGAGCCTGGATGGCTTAGTCAGTCAGCTCTTGATTTAGGTCATGATCTCAGGGTCCTGGAATCTAGCCTGAGGTGGGTTCGGCTCTCAGCAGGGAGTCTGTTTCTCCCTCTGCCCCTCCCCCCACTCATGCTAGCGCTCCCTCTCTCTCTCTCTCTCTCAAGTAAATAAATATAATCTTTTAAAAAATTTAAGTCTCTCATTCCAGTGAGATACTGTCCTAGCTGCTGAAAGAGTCCCACTCTACACAGGCATCAATAAACCCTCCAGCTAAGAGAGAGCAGAATACATCCGGGATTAAGAAGGAAAACTTTAGCCATTAACTTGAAGATTTTGCATTTCAGTTTCTTTGGGCTCCTTATTCTAAAGAGGAAGATAACAAATACAGACTTAAAGTTCGTTGGACTTCAACTTATTTTGACTTTAACATGCAATAGGGTTTAAATTTTGTGCATTAATTTCTCCTTGGGATTTCTTAATGGAACAGGATTTATATTCAAAAGTCTTTGGGTTGTTGGAATTTTATGATTGCAGTACTTTTTATACATTATCAGATACCCAATGTGTCATTTAATCTCACTGCAGAACCACTGATAGATTTTGGTGGATAATATGATGGACATAATTTGAGATGCTAAAAAGAAAGAGGAGTTATTTTTCCAATCCTGAGTATAGTGTGGTCTTGGAGTCAATTGAATTAATGAATTATTTTCATCCATCTTGCCATCTTCTGAGGATAAAAATCTAAACTTTCCACCCCTGGTCCTGAGAGTATACATAACGGAGTGACTGACATTGGGGGGAAGACCTCATCAGGTGCTGCTTTAGTAGATAGCTGATCTATGGTGGTATGTTCACCAGAGACAAATGGCTATGTACAATGTGTTAAGAATATAAAGATCTGGGGAATGATGTGGGGGAGGGGTTTCTTCCTTTCTAGTTCTTAACATTAGTTGAACGTGGAGTGTATAATAATCTTTGTCGCTATCCCTCATTCACTCCTTTCATGTGCTGTGAATTATCCAGTAGAATTTCAAATGAGATTCTTGAAGGAGAAATGCATAGTTCTGTTCCTTCCCCACCCTTCTTTGGCACAAATTGCCAGAAGAAAATGTGTCACTCTGTTCTGCCCATCCATGCAGTAAATTTTATAGGAGCTCCCACAGATAGAAATGATGTTGTCTGGTGTTGTCTGAGAATGGGCCACTTTCTAGTATCTTGCTCTGGAACCTGGCTCTTTCTAGTATCCTCTGGCCTACGCTAAGCTACACACCACACTCTCCGATAACTTTACCAACCTAGGGTAATCTGTCATCTGCCTCCCTTTCTTTTTTTCTCAAATGGCCTGAATTTGGGGGGGTGGAGAAAAGTGTAATTGATTGTTTCCCCCCTCAAATCCTAGGGCTATGATAAGGCATTGTGTTTCTTGGCTAAAAGGGAAGTCAAGACAATTTGTCAGTTTTCAGAGCATCTCCCTGAGCTCAGTGGAAAAGAAAAATATCACCCATATGACAGTTATAGTCTAAAAATACACTATAGCTAGGAAATACAAATGCTCTCAATTTGAGGAAGTGGATAACTATTTAAGAATAACTATTTAAGTGACTAATTAGAATAATGTGGGAGTTATTTCAGCAATGCTTGAGGTATCTTCAACTCTGACCTCTAGCTATGGGACTGTTTTAGCTTCATTACGCGGCCATAGCTACACTTAATCCATTCCACTGTCGTAGAATGTTTATTTTCCACATTTCTAGCCCATTAACATCTCTAATACAACATGGGCTTCTACAACCACTCCCAGTCTCAAAATTGGTGAGTTCTGTTTAACAAACCCTCCTGACATCTCTGTGTTTAGGAAGCAGAGGAAAGACTTTCCCAGGAAGTGGCTTTGAGTTCACTCAGGGCCAGGTAACTCAGTCCATATCCATATAGGGATAAAGATATTTTGTAGCTGCTTTGTGCCATCAGGGAATGAACCAGTATGCTAAGCATGTTGGCATCTCTATTTGGGGACATTTTAATCGGGGTAGAAGATTATAGGAAATAGGCTAGGTGACTTCAAGTGTTTTGAAGAAGTTTGTGGAGAACCCTTGATCCAAGACGTTCCAGAACACAGAGTAAGAACAAATGGGTAGAAAGCACAAGCTGGGATATTTTAGTTTAATGAAAAATAACTCTCTAACAATTACATCTGCCCTGCCATGAATAAGCTGCCTTTAGTACTAGTAAACTGCCTTGGATCATCTCATAGTGAGGTCATCCAAAAGATTCCTACCCCAACTGTCAAATCAGATCATCCATTTGAACTCTGAGAATCTGTGATTCTGTGAAAGTTTTTCTCATAAGCAAAACACAAGGAAATTTGAATTCCATTTTTGAAGGAGAAAAATTTAATATATTTTATCTTATTATACATTTTCCCTAAATTACAAAGTCAAGAGCTGCAAATATATTCTGCTACAAAGCTTTCTGTAAGAAATATCTCTATAAGAAAATACATCTCATTAACATTTCCTGTAAATAAATTACTTCAAATAATAATGTTGGGATGTACATAAGGGAAATAATGCAAAAACCAGATTGTAAATGTGATTGCTATGTAGGAAATGTTTGACTGAAATGTTCCATTTTCATGTTGCCAAGCTTATAGAAACCTGTTTGCACAAACTTTGGTTCTTGGATAGATTAGCTTATAATTTTTGTTTTAGCAGACATGTGGAAAAAATGTAAATCTTCAGCACCCTTGTAAATGGGTATGGGAAGCTGAAATTCTTAATAGACATGCAGGCTCAGATTCAATCTCTGCTGGGAAAACTTGAATTTGAAACTGCAGAAGGGGTTTAAGTAAAAGAAAATTAAGGAGTGACTTGCAGTCTATAAGAGAAAAGGTCAAAAGTAACAACTATAAGATAACTTTTTTGCTTTATGCTCTAGACATAAATATTTAGAACTGAGTAAAGTAAAAAAAAAGTAATAAAATGGTTTCAAAGAATTTGGAAACTGTGGTTTCTATAGGTTAGCAATATGTAGATTTTACAAGTTATTCCATTTATATTTTTTACTTTCAATGGCTGCAGTAAAAGAGAAACAATATCTTTGGCAAAAAAAACAGCTGTTGCAGAGAGAGATTGGTACAGAAATTTCAGATGGTGCCATCGGCAAGTTAGACGTTTAGGGAGGACCCTGGAACCTTACTGTACTACCTGCCTTGGGAGTCCATGTCATGAGACCTCCCCATATTATTTTAGGACCTCGAAAAATATAAAATAAACATTTTGAGGCCAACTGGTGACCTACACAGAACTCAACTGCATAGTAAATATTGTGATAGCAAATCCCATGGAAAACTTCATTTAGGTTGTGCGGCCTCAGGCTTCAAATATGAATAGTCAGTTTGTGCCTCAGACATATGATCGACATGTTGCCCAAACCTGGGCACTTGACAAAGTTTTGTCCATTTCCTTTGTGTCCCTCAGTGCAGCACAAATGTAGATCAAGTTTCTATTATCAGCTTTTCCTCAATGTACTGCTGCGTGTGTAAAGAATAAATGTATTTACCAATCTAATCCTACCAAATATGGGAAATGCCAAAGCTTCAACAAATAACAATCTATTAGCGTTGATTCTGTATCTTGGACACCTTAAAAATTTTTGAAATCTGTGAAATTCTGCTCTGTACTATTCACAATTAATTGGGATAGTTTGGAAAATAAAATATATTCAGGGTAGGAATCACATACAATCAAGAAAAGGTGCAATGCCATTCCTTTAGAATGTGAATGGACTGTTTTTGTCTTATACAAAAACATTCTTGGGAATTACCGGTGAAAATAAATTTTTGAGAAATGTAACTAAACAGTTTAAAGCGAAACAACTTTGGTTTTTCCTAAAGGTGTTCATGAAAAGACTTGCAATTATTTTGAAATTATTTGGAAAATACTGACTGCTTTTTTTCTTATCTACCAAGGCCTTTCATTGAACCGTAGAAGTAG
This sequence comes from Mirounga leonina, assembly GCF_011800145.1. NCBI lineage: Eukaryota > Metazoa > Chordata > Mammalia > Carnivora > Phocidae > Mirounga > Mirounga leonina. The sequence goes on from NW_023270702.1 coordinate 6,237,065, forward strand.
TGTTCCAAACCAAAAGGTGATTCTGTGTTGCAAACTACCTATGTTCCATGCTTTCATTTCCTATTTAACAACTCTTTTCATGTGAAAGCCTATTGTATGCCAAGGGACTATTTTGCTAAACAATAACCTTGAACTAGAAATATGGCTTTTAGGTTATTTCTATAGGCAATCACCAATCTGAAGGACACTGATCCTCCAGCACAACCTAAACTCTTGGAAAGTCATATGGTATTCGTCAGTAAGTTTCACTGTGTGCTTTTTTTTTTCAGTAATAGCATTTTCACAAATGTGTACATTATTTACATAAACAAGTTGCATCACGGGAATGCATCGGTTGTACTACATTTGTTACCTCTTTCTAATCTGCTTGTTCTCTTTTCCTTTTTCTCTCTCTGTGATCTCTATATTCGTATTACATTCTTTATGTTAACCATTCTTCTGAGATCCAAATCCTATTTTCCACCATGCTATAATGCATTAAATACACAGATTCACAGTCTGCTAGTGATGATTTTCCTCAGAGGTGATCATATCTTCTGACACACGTGGAGTCTGGCTTTGGAGGAATAGGTGGCATCTTTCCATACTTTACACGACAGGCCCTTTGCGCAGTCACACCGCTGGAAAATTTCCAGCCCATGAGAGCCCTTCTTGCGCTGTTTGGTACAGACTTCCCCCTGATGGAGCACTGGTTTGCAGATTTTGGTCCAGAAGTGGCGAGCGCAGCAAAACCCTTCGATGCAGTCTGATGATCGTAGGCAGGGGTCTCCTTCATGCCCTACAGAGATGATGACCAAAAGATATTACCATGACACTATAGGAAAAAATCCTACTTTGCAATCAGAAGCACATACAATATTTTTATTTATACTGTCTTCCATGGAGTTATCATTTATGATGGCAAGTCTTGGATTCCTATCGATCGGCTCTCCCTCTAATCATGTCAAGCCATTATTGTCTATTTTGATTATTCACTGTCTGAATGTCAAGCTTCATGAATAGCCGAGGACTGTGCTTCATCTTCTCTTTACTTCGGCATGGTCTGCTCTTAGATCTTTCTCCGATCATTTTTTTTTAACGAGGTGAGTGAAAAATAAGCAAAGAAAGAGAATTGCTTTCAAAGTAATTAATTTGATACCTTCTTGGGAGGTATAAATAAACTCTGATTCAAAGAGAAAGCTGAAATTCTCAGGGACTCCTAAAACCCTGCCTCAGGGTCTAGCCAGGAAAACAGAAACTTAAGACAGAAGATGTTTAATGCAGAGAACTAGGCACGCAGGTGGCGGCAGGACTAAGAAGGCCCAGAGGATGGTAAAGCAACGGAGCAGGAAGCCGCTACCACATTTAGGCTGAAGGATCCAGCGGAGAAGGTCATGTCAGAATCTGGGGCCAGGAATTGCTAGCTGGGACTGGAATCCCAAAGGCCCCCCTGACAGGGAGCCTAGGACGTGCAGTCTCTAAAGAGCTGTGATTCAGAGCAGAGTAGAGAAAGGGCAGACAGCCCCAGGGTCAACAAAGAACCCATCCTTAAAAACATGTGGAAGAACAGATCTGGATATTTAATTCAGAAAAAATGACTAAATCAGCAAAAGAGCAAACACACATCACAGCTGGGTTGATGTGTCACCTATATAAAGAAGGGGTCAAAAAACTTCTCTGTATTTTTGCCAGATTGTAAATATTTAGGCCTGTTAGGCCATATGATCTGTCACTCCTCAATTCTGCTGTCACAAAAGCAGACATAAGTAATGCCTCAATGAATAGGCAAGTCTGTGTTCCAGTAAAACATTATTTTACAAAAACAGGCAGTGGGACAGACTTGGCGCCCAGGCTATACTGTGCCTATCCTGGTCTAAAGGATTGTCTGTCAGCCCAGATATAACCAATCCCACTGTGTGATATGGTCATGACCCACTAGGAGTTCTTCCTAGTTGCCATCAGAAAACTATACATAAAACTATATAAAAATATTAGTAAACTTGAAACTGTATGGTGACATAGTTATCTATTGGAATAAGGAAGGATACTCATGTAATGACAAATGCATGTGAGTTTGGTGGAATAGAAAGAGGAGATTGGGTAAAGACATAGGTCTTCAGGGAGCATAGACAGGGGATAATTAAAGAGGAATTGTTCATCTTTTTAACGCTATCCATTTCAACATTAATATTCCAGGTCTGACTAATAGGTCAATTATTCTCTAGGATACTAGCTCTGCAGAACATGAAAATGTGGGGAAAAGTTTTTGTGGTCAAGAAATATGGGGACATACAGTGTTTAAAAAACTGAACCAGTTTTCCTCACTGCTGGGCTTCTCAGAGCCCTCAACATCCCAATTGTATAAAGTTCCCAAACTGGGAGATGCATTATTACAAAACTCTTAAACACGGCACACTTTCATTCACAGACTGTCTTAAAAGAGTATTGCTCCACAGAACACACTTGAGAGAAGCCTCCTTTAAAGATGGACATGTTTCATGCCCTTAACATTCTACTATTAGTAATAAAGATCAATAATTTCATGCTTTCAAAATTTACTGTTAGTGATTAGGCTTCCCAAATATTTTGATACAAGTAAGGGGACTTTATGACCATATATAATCCCACTAGAAACCAATTATTTTTGATAAGTTGGTCTATGAATAGTATATTATGTGGTTGTTTAGTGAAATTAAATTTCTGCAAAGGTGAGAAAATGATTCAAAAGCTTAGTGATTTAATCATATGACTGCAAACATTTAAAGGCAGGACTGTTTAGAAAATGGAATGATTGATCAGGGGTGCTGCAATTCTCATAATATATATTTCCTAACAATTTAAGATCTCTTAGAAACCTCCAGCATCCTCAAAAGAATTAATACATTCAGTTAAAATCTTGCCAACAAAGTATCTTCCTTGTATTTTTTCTAAAACCAATGCAATGAATTATCAATATTTTAATTTTACTTCTCTTAAAACAAGAAAAAGTAAGCATAGAGCTACAGATCGCTTACCTTTTATATGTGACATCTTAGTGTGTGGTCTTCCTAGATTCTGCCATCCCAAGTCATGGTTTGAGTAATGACCATGGTTTCGATCTCTGTGTCGAGTGCCATCCAGAGCTGGGATGTGAGGGGTTAAGATGCTCTCAGTGACAGGGATGCAGATGCCTGGAGATGGCAAGTAAGTAGTTAGACTTATCCGATTCTATAAAGTGTGATTCTTACCCAAGTATTGTGCTGATGTGAGGAGTGACGCTATCTCCTATCCTATCTATCTATCTATCTATCTATCTATCTATATCTATCTATCTATCATCTATCTATCATCTATCTACCTATTTATCTATCATCTATCTATCATCTACCTACTTATCTATCATCTATCTATCCATCATCTATCTATCCTCTATTCATTCAGCCATTCATTTATTTACATAAACAATATTAAATCATATTATTTAATATTAAATAGAATTAGTTTGGCCTAAGTCAGTCTTCCTTAATTTGAATCTCATCTCAAGACCAAGTGTCCATGGGCAAAAATAGGAATAAAAACATTTCATTATGTTGTGAATACGTGTGTTTAGAATAGTGACTTAGTAAGTATTAATATTAGCTATTCCTACTTTTAAAATGCCTGGCCAGACATCCATCTTCAGGATCCAGGTTCCTTTGTTCAATCAACAATACCACCCTAGTCTACATTGTAAACATCTCTAATGGTATGAGGTCTTCTTTCCTTCACCTGTCCCAGCTACTTCCAATAGGACTCTGCCCAGAGGTCAGGAGCATGCATATGGAGAGGAGTCTGATTATCTTGGTTTATATGACTAGGTTTATGTTTCAGATCACCTTCTGTAATTATTTAATGGTTTTGTCCTGTGTTGTCTGTGGTTCTTCATTTCATCATTAATGCTGAATTGTATGCCTAGAAGTTCATTGACCCTGGGTGAAGTCATGCTTATGGAAAGGCTGGGGAATAGACCCATGTGTCTCCATTTGGAGGAGCCAATCCCTCCCTCACTATGAGTGTGGTGCGTTGGGTAGGGGGGGCTTTAAAAGAAGACACCCTGAATATAAGAGCCGAGGTATGAAACTGGAAGAGGGACACACGACTGTATTGCTCAATCACACCAGGTTCTTTGTTAGGTCTTTTGCACGTATTCACTTATGTGTTTATAGCTATTCATGTACAACACTTTGGCATGGCAAATCCTGGATTGCCATAGAATATAAAATCTAGAAATATAGATCAGAGCTCAGGAAAACTAGGATTTGGGAGGTAATCCAAGTAATTGTACACATAGCTAAACCATGATCCAATCCCTGCCAGTTTTGAAAGGCTCCTTGCATTTCAGGGGTCTGGCTAAGGGGAATGTAGTCGAATTTGCTAGACACGCCTCCTACAGAAAGAGGAAGAGGCCCGTCGACACTGAACTAGATCTTTACCATTATTGCAGCGGGTACCGGGACAACACATGCCATCTCTGTGGCAGCGCTTCTTTTTCCTTCGACACACCATGCAGGCCGAGGATCCCTGGTGGGGACTGTGGCAATATCTCCCAATTTCACATTCCTTATCACTGCTACAAGGGTAGGCCTGTCAGAAAGTGCAACAACACCAAACGCAAAGTAGATTAGATTCCGTCACACCTATCAAAGTTACTGCAGCAAATCATGATGGGAAATAAATCACAGCAGGTTTCTCGTCAAAGGAAATAGGCCATTGAAATCACGTTCTGAGCACAGAGCCTACAGAGTGACACTTCCTTAATCGAGGACCCTCTAACTACTGATTGTTGATGGGGACAAAGATAAAGTTGATGCTATTCCTATATTTTTGTTAACACGACTTTGGAGTGGGATTTTGTGTGGATCAGTAGAGCTTTTAAGAGTACCTTTGGGGGCTCAGAAATTGTTGTGTCTGTTATGTTGCCACTGATTTATGGTGTAAATGAAACAGTGAGCCTCACTACTCCATTTTTCATCCACTGAACTGAATGAGGGGAAGTTTAAATGAAACAACAAAGGGCTGTGTTAGAAGCTAGAACACATCTCCTGCCCAGTTAGGGGACAAATACATTCAGAGTGACTCCCCACAAATCCTGCCCGTGAGGAGCACAGCAGAGAACCACTTCTGGAACCATTTGAGGTAACAGGCTGTTTGGCACAAAGAAATCAAGGAGCAGGGTCCTCATTCCAAAAGCGGGTGATGAGCAGCAGTGGGGTTCTAAGCGGTCAGAGAAATGCTCAACTCCAATGACATCGTGTGCTTGAGAAATAAAAAGGCAGGCTCTTTACATACAAAAACAGCCCTATGGGCTCTGGCGCCTTCAACTTATACAGAAAGGACCTGGTGCCTCTATTTCTCACCACGTGAGGCTACTTAAGCCATGCCCTAGATTATCTCCCAAAATAAAAATACATTCTCCAGTTATGTACTCCTTGCCTCTTGGAAGTTTTCAGGACACTTAAAATGTCCCTGTTTGCAGAGGCAGAGTTGAGAAACTGAGCTGCCACGCCACATATCAAACTTCCTCATATTTTGAAGCCTGTTGACAGGGAGACTTATTTATAAGTTGTTTTTCTTTTCTTTTTGTAGCTCTTTCCTGTTTTCAGAATAATGCATGGGTTTTTTTTTTTAATTGAAAAATACAAAAAGTAAAAAGAAGCTATGTAGCTGTTTTTAAGCACGCATAAAGGGTATGAATGTAAACCTATGGGCTAAAGTTTTTGTGACTCTCAAATAATTAGTGGGATTTGAGTTCTTTGCTTATGAAATGAGGTTTGGTGACCTTGGTCTGCGCGCATGGTCTATTTCTTTTCCCCTTCTTTCTCCCTCTCTTACACTCTCTTTCCTCCTCACCCTTCTGCTATGTGTGGCTACCTTCAGTGTCCCCGTGCTTTCTGTTTAGATCTGATCTTCTTCAGTTTGACAGAGGAAATAAATGTTAAGCTGACATGTGAGGCTGAAAACTCTACATGTTCTATGGGGGAAAAAATACACTTTCAGCATCATTACAATAGAAAAATCACGAATTTTGAGTTGCAAGTGCTTTTGAAGGATTGCATAGTGGCCATGTTTGATGCCTACATTATAATAAGAGCCAGATAGAGCTATAAAATGAATTTGCATATTATTGTCCCTTTCTGGGTCTCCATCATTTGGCTTAATGGAGAATCTGAATGAGGTTAAATTCAGAGTATTAGGCCATTTTTCAAGAATCCAAGACTGATGAAAACAAAACAAATGTAATTTCCCGCCTTGCCACACTCTTTCCCCCAAGCACTTTACTCCCTTCATATTTAAACCCGTTAATTTTAAGTGAAATACAATTCACATGTTTCTGATTCATTTACATTTATTTCATCAAATTGTTTTGCAAGAAACATTTGATGTCTTACAAGTTTTTTTTCTTCCTCAAAAATAGGACATGTTCTTTCAATGGAAATACACATGTGCTACCTAAAACATCATGTGCAATTTGCAACACAAACAACAAATCTTCAAGGGATTCTGAATATAGAATAATATTTGATTCCATTCCTTAAAAAAAAAACACACACACACACAATAGTCTATAAGGTAAAAAACAAGTTGATTGCTAAAAGTAGCAGTTCGTTTTGCAGAAAATTGTGGAAGACACATCATTAACTTCCCATTCTCAGTTTGTGGGCAATGGAAAATGCTTGAAATGGAAAATATTTGATGCATGGGGCTCCTGAGTGGCTCAGTCCATTGAGCATCTGACTCTTGGTTTCAGCTTAGGTCATGATCTCAGGGTCATGAGATCGAGCCCCACTATGTGCTCCACACTCAGCACGGAGTCTGCTTGAGATTCTCTTCCTCTCCCTCTTCCTCTGCCCCTCCCCCCACTTGCACACACTCTCTCTCTCTCTCTAAAATAAATAAATAAAATCTTTTAAGAAAGAAAATATTTGATGCAGATGATATTGCAAAAAGTACTATATTTAGTAGCCCTTTATCTGAATAGGATCATAGTAAAATCCTCACAAGTTTTTCAGAGGAAAGCTCAGTTGGTCTAAGAAATAAAATATATTAGACGACATGCAGTTTTATTATGCTATTTTTGTAGTTTTATTTAAAGCCAATTTAAATAGAAATGACACAGGCAGAAAAAATATGCAGAATTTTTTGTAATGAAAGATTATTGTTAATGTGATCTTGCACTTGAAATGCAATCCCAGAACATAACATTAAAAGCAATTCTTTGACAATTAAAATTTTAATATTTGAAATGCAAGGTTATATTATATAGCTTCTAGTATGCTTATGAAACTCCTTGCTCCAATAAACAATCCTTAAGTATGAATAAAATCAAAAAGTGATAGGACAAATTGATGGAAGCAAGTTTTAGGGAAAGCGAAGAAGACGGGAGCATGCCTTACCTTCTGAAATCAATGTCTCCCAGCCCAGATCTACTCGGCCATATAGTTTCCTTTGGCATAACCATTAGCAACAAAACACAGAACATGAGAAAATATGGATCTGAACCGTTAATAGCAATTCTCATATTTTCAGCCTAATACATTATTTTTCAATAAAGAGCTTGAAATAAGACATTTTCATCTCAAGGATGAGGGCTCTGCAGCTTGCTACTGTTTCTTCCCACATTTCCCCTTTAAAATGTCTGGAAATTCTATTGTAGTAGGCATAGAGAGGAAGGGTGGCAGAATGGGAAGAAGGGAGATACGGAGGGAGGGAAAGAGAGAGAGAGAAAGGAGAGGGAAGCACATGGTTAAAGTAGTTTGGGAGGATCCTGAAGAACAGATGATCATGGCATTAATAGGCCACTGTAGGGAATTATATACATTAATAAAAGTGCCATTCAGAAACTTTCCCATAGAAAAATCTTTATTTTCCACTTACTTTGGCCTCAAAAGCCTGTTGCTGTTCCCGTCTAATGATGGTTTTATGGCAAACAAAAAGTGAATTTGAGTATCTTAGTCTAACTTTGCATTTAACAAAAACAATAATATGCTTCCCTGTTACTTATTTGTAGAAATTAATAAGAAGACCGATTTTTTTTAGCTGCTATGGAAATTATTAATAGTGAATTGGCATGGTTCTTCATTGACTTGTCTAGGTAAACAGTCTGAGGAACAGTGACATTTGGCTGCATAAGCATCCAGGAATACTTGCCTTCATGCAAAATCATTCATGACTTAGCCTCAGTCACAGTTAGGAGATGGATTCATTTGAGACACTTAATAATAGCAGATGATGGGCCATGAATTAAGAATATACGAGAGCTGTCCATGATCAGGCCAAAAAACAAAGAAGTTTTGCCCAACCCCCTTTCTAGGCTAAAAATAGTTTCTGTAAATAGCAGCACTAGTTATCATTACAACCACGACAGGAACAAAAAATGAGTGAACGCATTGGACACAGCTTGAAAATAAAGTCCATCAAAAATGAGCATTTCTTTTTAGTATAGAGGATTTTTTTTACATCTATATACTCTGTGCTAATTTGGAATCATTACTTAAAATTTTAGCAATGAAATAAAGAGAGGTTAAGTAACTTCTGCAGATAAGTCCTATGTGCTCAGTAGCAGAGAATTTGGGGATTCAGGGTCCTGCCCTAGCTTTCAGGCCTCCCTGCAAGGTATGATGACTAAGAGCATTAACTAGTGATAGTTTGTTGTATACATAGATAAGGAGTTTTCAGTGCTGACCTGTGTGCCGAATTTAGAGATTAGAAAAATAAACTTGGCCACTTCACTCTCTAGAGGCCTCCAAATACCAACAGCATGTCCTGGTGCAGCTGTTGGAAAGACAGAATACTGGCGGACAACATGGGCAATACTGTAAACAACATTTTCTCATTTCATTTCTTGACAACAGTTTTAGGTCCATTTAAACTCAATGTAATCAGAGTTACAAGCAAAAGCCCATCATGCAGTTAGTGATAATTAAATAATATTCTAATGAATGAAATAAAATGAAATGTTACTCCATCTTATTTGAACTGAGACTTTTTTTTTTTTTCAATTATTCTCAAAACTGCAGGGAGAAAAAGACCTGCTAATTCAAGATTAAGATTCAAGGTGGAATTTATTCTTATTTTTCAGGGCTGCCCATCCCTTAAAAGACACAAACGCGATAATGACAGAATCAGACCCCTAAGAATAATGACATAGAAAAAAGTGTTTTAGGCATCTCAGCAGCACCGGCTATTGAACAAACCTTTGGCCACAACTAAAACCTTAGTGTAACTCCTGAGTTTTCAAAATAATGACATTGTTCCTGTTTAATGATGGGGAGAAAAAAAAAAAAGAAGAGAGAAACATCACATAGTGTTCATGTGGGCTGGCCACCCATCCGGATTCTTGCAAGACCGTCCTAGTTTTGTTGTTGTTGTTTTAATCGGGACAATCCTTTGTCCCCGCAAGCATTGTTTGTAACGATCGGAAGTTTTCTGGAGCCAGAAAAACACCATCAGCTGGGCAGGCAGAAGAAAGCCTGCAGGGGGACGACCCAGCTGTGGGAATAAAAAACATTTGGGGTGAGTGGATAGAAGGAGGTAGCAACAAAGGGCTGGGGACTAGAATGCCTAGAATGTCTGGGGTCTCAAAGACAACATAGCAGGAGGTTGGCAATTACATTTGGGAAATTGTTGCCATCACACTGGCTCCCCCTAGGTCCTTAAAGAAAAGATTAATTTCCCTTGCTCTGACGTTCCATCTGATAGTTCTCTGTTTCAATGTATCTGCAAGGTATGCTATCCTTTAAGGTGGTAATTGCAAAGTCAAACCTTAAGACTGCAACTTCAGGAGGTACAGGGACATAGAACTCAATCTGGCTGCCAAAGGCTGTGCCACTGGATTTTTCCTTTGTCCACAATTACCTCTAGGGGATAAGGGTGTATCTTTGAGGATTCCTGAACATAAGGCCAGGAGGATTGAGCTACATTAAATTGGAGGGGAGAAGTTCATGGTGTTCTGGCTGTTTGCCACAAGTTCATGAAGGCAGCTGTTTGGGTATTCATTCAATATCCAATCATTGTTTATTCAGCATTTATTTACTGAACACCAGCTACAATCCAGACACAACCAGTTCTGTGATCTACAAATGTTTTCCCTGCACCATCCCTAAAATAATTTTGAAAAGTATATATCCTCTCACACATCTGACATGTAAAATCTTTCAGCATAAGTTTAGTTTGTTTTATGAATATGGCAAATAATGTTTATAAGATGAAATTCACAGTAATTTGACATGATTCAATAAAATAGCTTTTACCTACCTGATTGATCAATGCATACTGATCCTAAAATAAGTCACAACATGGTCATGGATGTTTTTCTTTGAGAAAATTAGTTTTAGAAAATGTCCAGTTAAATTTTAAAATATACAAGTCATCACAACTATTTTAGATGTTCTGTATCCAGAATTTTCCAGCCAGCGCCAAGCTTCACTTTTAAAGAATTAATGACAAGACAAGGAAAGATGTGTTTAGGATGCCCTAATCAACTGTTAAGAACGTCTTTGTTAAAACCAATACTCCAAATTTTACTTTAGTCTGTCATCCATAAAAGGTTTTATTCTGCTGGTTAATGCGGTATATCAAGATTTGGAATGCATGACGATGTTGCCTTTCTTTCCACATAAAATGGCAAAAGACTTACTGTAAACACAGGCACATTCCCAGACAATTTTAAGAAAAAAAAATCATGGGAGTTAAGGATATGGAAATTGATTCCCTGAAAACAATTCATGCTGTGCACACCGTGGAAAACCTTTGAGTACCTTTTCCACATATTCATTTTAGGGCTGGGGTTGTTAGATATTTGGTTTTTGACACAGAAGTTCAGAGCTGAGAGAATTCTGCTAATGCTGCCTGGATCATAAGTTAGGAAAGATGGATCTCTGCCAGTGGTCTATTAACTTCCCCAATGTATTCAGAGAACCTCACTGAAATCCTAAGAAACAATAATTGTATGAAATCAAGGCAAGGTTCTCCCTAACTTGGGTTGCTCCACCCTCTTCTCTGTTATCTCATTAACCAGAAAGGAGATTCCAGGGAATTCTCCACTTTGAACACAGAACGCATTCTCAACAGTAACATGTACATTGCTGCTTTGATCATGGGGCAAATGGGCAAAGCTAACCCTTTCCATACAGTCTCAGCACCTAGAGAAATCGACACTTTGTAGTTTACCTGATTTTTTTTTCATGTTTTTGACCCATTTTCCCCTTATGTGGAATAAATAGGACAAAAACACTTCTGTTCCATGCTCAAAAAGCAGCATCTCCAGACTGTTTTTGCAGCAATGGTTGGAGGGACCTTTATACTCCATATATAATTATAAAGCCCTTTGTAATTTGGCAATTGGTGGAGTATAATTGTTCTAAACAAAACGGAGGAAGAAACCACACAATTTCAAGTTTTCTTCCAAATCCCGGGTCAAATGTTTACAATATAAAATTTTCAATGTAGCCTTACACATTTTCCTGACCTCATGACCTTCAGAAAGGTAACTTGGTAGGAAGAATTTTGGAGTCATACTGCAGTTTGAATTATGCCTCCACAATTAATTCATTGTTGTAAGTTACTTAACAGAGTCTCAGTTTCCTCCTTAATAAGATGGATAGCATTCCTACTTTCAGCAGCGTTTCCCTGCTTACCTAATCTTTAAAATCTCACAGGATTTCTTTAAAAACTACTTACTCACAGACTCCTTCTCACAGAGACTCTAATTTTGTAGAACTGGATATGGTCCAGGAGTCTGTATTATTAATAAATAATATTGATGATCATAGATAAGGTAAGATAGGGAAACACTGCTCTATAGAATTGTTGCAAAGATTGATGCCTCTCGTATACATATCATACAGAAAATATCTGGTCCCTATGAGATATGGACCCAATATTATCTCTCAGATAGACACGGGTCTAAGTGGGAAATTGGTTCCCTGACACATGAGTCTAAGTAAGAGATTCACTGACAACTATTTCCAGACAGGTTCATCTTTACTCCTACTACTTAGCCACTGTGCTTAGTGATAGGCTTGAGACTTTCTGAAACTATATGAAAAAATAAAGTAACGCATAACAAACACACCAGTGTACTTTGGGAGAAATACAGTGCAGACTCAGAGCTGTCAACACACCCATTGTGGCTGGATGGTTTCATACCCTCATGTGGTGTACACCTGTGTCTTGTTGGCAATATACAGCTTTGCAGTTTTCTTTGCATCATGTATCCTGGGGTCTTTACAAAAGAAGTACCTTTCCTCCCCATACCAAGTATGATAAATAGATGATGTGTGTTTTTATTATTTCCTATTTCTTATAGAGCATCGAATTCCCTTGCCAGCGAAAAATCATTCAAAATTCAAATATTGATGTCCAGGTAGATATGAAATCTTAAGATACTTTCAAATCGCTGTTTATGAAAGACCTTCCTTATGATTACAGAATAGGTCAGTGTTGGTAACTATTTGAGCCCAAGTGTAAGCACTTGTGAATTTTAAGTGTTACATGAGTTTGAGCCATTTTTCACTTGTAATATCATGGTTTATAAATGAAGATAAAAAAAAATCCAGTGACGATATAGGTTAATGTGTGTGTTAATATACATACGTTTGTGTGTGTGTGTGCATAAGTTCTCCAATGTATTATTTCAGGAGGCACACTTAAGAAATATGAAGCAGAATTTACCCATGAGAAGGTAGGACAGAGTTATTGGGAACTGAGAAAAGAGGAAAATTTTTGTTTCCATGTAAATCCTTTAAATATTTTCTAATTTGCACTAGGTGTGTGTATTATCTATTAAAATTAATACAATATTTAAAAGAACTAATCTTCTGAGATTCAAGGTGAAATTTCTTATTCCTTGCTAATTTATGCTTCATAGCTTTGTATTAGGAAGGCTTGAAAGAACTTGGGTTTCAAGTTTCCAAGAACGTGAAAGAACCAGGACTTCTTGCAAGAGTATCAAGAATCCAGACTGAAGTTTCTTAATTAAAAATTTTCTGTTTTGTTTCATTGATGTCACCTTATTAGCAGAATCAGATTATTAATACATTTAAATTATATATAAACAATCCATTGTTCCAACAATTACTTAATTGAAGCAATGTTTATTTTCTTATTCATTTAGTAGAGACCATGCAAACTTTACACTTCTCCAATCTCATTTAATTCTCTTCCATCTCCTCTAGGAATTAGGCTAGACTAATAATCACATGGCCACTTGCCACATTCTATTCTGATTTTGAGGAAACAGTTGATAGAAGACAATAAAATTGAAAAATTCATTCTTTTATGGTTGGGAAGATGGAAAAATCACAGCAATATATATATATATATATATATATATATATATATAATCAATATTCATTTGCAGTGAAAAGACTCAATTTCTATTTAAGAACTACTTTAAGCTCTGTATAAATATTGCTTGAAAATATAAAATGTTACCATTCAAATTTAGAGTCATAAACAAGATGGCAGGCAGCATTTTATCCCTCCAGGTGTGCTGGGAGGAGAAGCAATGACTTGAGAAGAAGCATGGCCCAACGTGATTCCTCAGAGGGTTGGAGCAAGAGGTTTACTTAATCATGATAGACACAAAGATTGACTTGACTAAAAACCTTTTGATTAAAAAAGTAGGATGCAGGGGCGCCTGGGTGGCTCAGTTGTTTAAGTGTCTGCCTTCGGCTCAGGTCATGATCCCAGGGTCGTGGAATCACCCCTCATCAGGCTCCTTGCTCAGCTGGGAATCTGCTTCTCCCACTCCCTCTCCCTCTGCCCCTCCCCCAACTCATTTGCCCACACACACGCGCTCTCTCACAAATAAATGAATAAAATCTTTAAAAAAAAAAAAAAAACTATTGATGGGCGCCTGGGTGGCTCAGTTGGTTAAGCGACTGCCTTCGGCTCAGGTCATGATCCTGGAGTCCAGGGATCGAGTCCCGCATCGGGCTCCCTGCTCGGCAGGGGGTCTGCTTCTCCCTCTGCCCTCTTCCCTCTCTTGCTCTCTGTCTCTCATTCTCTCTCTCAAATAAATAAATAAAATCTTTAAAAAAAATAAAAAATAAAAACTATTGAAAAAGGAGAAAAAAAGGAGGATGTAGAGGTGGTTCACAATTTTAACAAGAATCCTGCCTAAATAACTCATGTATTTCTGGCTCTGCCATTTGGAAGAAAATAAACAGTAAGTGTGTGAAGACTCTTGAACTGAAACCACTAGGACATGACACACTACTGACCTATGGAGGGACTAAATTGCAAGTTACATGTGCAGCAGGGTGAAGGACTTTAACTCCTGAGCTTTGGATAAGCCAACTTGTCTTTTACTAAGAGAAAGGAATGGAAGTCATTTAATCCATTATTTTGCCATCCCAGTTCTTTCCCATTTCCCAGCTTGAGTCCTTCTCTAGCTATCTCTAGCTAATATTTATATAACCTATAGAACAGGTTAAGAATCTGTGCTCCATGCCCAGTCTTCATTTTTATTTTTATAGAATGTTCAGTTGATGGGACAGGTCTCACATAGATATTCACATGAGAAGCACTGAAAACAGACTCGTATCATCATTTCTAGTTTCCAAAGTTGAGGGCAAACTGTGTTAGAGAGAGTTGGAACCAGTCTCAGAGTCTCTAACATAACAGAAGGGTTAAAGCCTCTGGGTAGAATAGCTGCCTGACTTCCTGATGGATGAAATTACAAAAGCTAAGGCTACTCATTTATTTCAGACATTTGCAAGATGATTGGGTTCAAAAGCCCTAGCTTGGAGAGTATTTTTATTTTTAGGGTCTAATAATAGCAATTATGTGACCACATGTTGTTTATTAAAATAAAATGCTTTTCCAAAAAACAATCGATATCTCAAGACACACGTGGTCTTACTTACCAGCCTTCTACCCCCATGAACCAATTTAAGTTCTTATTGTGTGGAAGAAGGAAGAGAAGTTCAGCACACAAGGACAAAGGAACTTACTCAAGCAAACAGCGTGGCATAAAGACATCACTCATTGGTTTATAATCTACTTCTATCAAAAAATTCTATTTAAATGCTTTGTTACAAGATTGGAAAGGGAGGAAGTTATGACAGATTCTTTGGTTTGTGTGACCCTGGTGTTCAAATATCAGCCTCAGAAATGTGGTACATCTTGTGATGACATCCTCAATGTGTTAGTAATCCCAAAGAAAACACATTGAAGACGTTGGTCCCCCACGCCACCCACATCCCATACATCTGCTTTGGTGTGGTGACCAGCACATTCTCCATAGTGCAAGGGAGGTCAGATGATTTGTAACGAGATGAAAAAAATGAAATCCTGTCTCCAGGCTTAAGTCACTTCCCCTCCATCCCTCGGTCCTTCCAGCCTGTGCAAAAAGTATGCTCCTCTGTATCTCTGTTGCTTCCTTTATTGGCCCTTGTTCATTACTAAGAATCCCCAGATGTACTGGCATTGGACTCTTCTTAACACCTCTGTGTCTGGCTCACATTCCACACTTTGGAGAAAATACGGGGCTTTAAAATGTGAGACGGGGGAGGGAGGGTGGGAAAGAGAAGTGGAGCGCAACTAGGAAAGGGAGGACCACCCTCACATACACGGGCGCCGGGGACCGGGGTAGAGCCTCAGCACAACCCCAGTGCTGTTGGCTAGTCAGAAGTCTGGGTGAACAAACGGAATAGAACTCGTTAGCCAAATGACTAATAGGGTTTTTATACAACTTTGCTAGGGTTGATCTGTGATCCTATACTTTTTTCAAATATTTTTTTCCCTCTCCTGCAATGCTAAAATGTTTCTAGAACTATGTTTGGAATGCTATCTGAAATCTGTCCTGTTTGTCTGGACTGAAGGAGGCCGCTGTACACGCGCCAGCTATATGGGGCCACTTGCACGCCCGTTAGCCACACTCCCTCAGGACCAGGCACTTGTACACATTTTTCTTCTGCCAAGAATACCTTTCCTCCATTTACTTCATCATCAGAATAAATCCAACTCACCATTCAGAGACTATTTCAAGTAACTTTACTTTTGGGAAATCTTCTGGGCTGGCTCCTCACTTCCAGCTGATTTGGATGTTCCATTTCACCTGTACCCTGTTAATACCTCAAGCTCATCTGTACCATGATATAGATCATGCTCTGTTACATTCTTCCTCTGCCTTCTTTATACTCTTTGATTACAGAAATCATCTTTCACCTCTGTATCCCCAGTGGTCACATCATGCCTGGAACAACAGCATTCTGTATTTTGTTCAGTAATGAATTAATGAATGAGGTTTTGTTGTTAAAGTATTTGGAAATTTGTACAATGAATTGCCAAAAATGCTCACATAAGTACCAATCAGAAGACGGTTAAAAAAAAAAAACTTGAAAATTAAATGGTGATATTTTTATACATTTTGAAATGGATTTTTAAAAATCAGCTAGGTTCTACATAAGCCATTTATCACTTAGCACTAAATCGCTAAAGACATCATTACATGTTTCAGAAGAAAAGAGATTGGCTGATGAGTAATTTTCCAGCCAGCAACTTAGCTTTGTGTTTCATGTGGAGCCTCAGATTCACATTTTCAAGTACGATCACCAGCTTCTTTATATTACAATTCCTGTAGCTGATGATATTTTTCACATGTAAATTATCTAAAGTGAAAAGTGGGCTCCTTCATTTCTAAGTGGTATCAGTGGTCTCTGCCAGAGCCATCGTGCTATCCGAGTGGCCCTTCATAGCAGTGACTCTGGATCTCACCTCTTTCCTAATTGTCCTCAGGCCACTGTTTAAGCCTACTGGTGGGTTGGAAACTATGACTCTGAGTACCTCTTAGGATCAGACGAAGCTGGTGACACTCCATCCTAAATACTTCTTCTAACTTTTCTTTGCCTTTAGCTCTTAATATTTTTCTCATTGGTGGATCATATCTGTAGTGTTCATAGTTAATCCCACCACTATGACATATTATTGCACAGAAGCAAGAAGGTGACTGAGTAGTTCATGATGGCTTCCTTTAGACATCTTGGAGGTACACAGATGGAATACTAAGGGGATCCAGTTACTTGAGATACCTTGGTCCCAGCAATATAGCAACCAGAGCATAACAACGAAAGCAATTTTTCCAAATGTGTGCCTCATGGAATGCCCCACCAAAGCATTTATTGGATTTCTGACTTGTTTATGATCCTAAACAAATTGAACTAAACAAGTTTCTCACAAGCCATGTTAAATTAGTTAAGTCTCACGGGCATGTCAATTTTTACCAGAAAACGTGGACAGTGCTTTTAGATTTTGAACCAAATTGATTTCAAATCGTGTCTATAGTTCTTGCACAAACCCATCCAACTCTCCTCATTGTGCCCACACATCAGAATTTTAGAGATACCCGTACACTTTTCACACCTACTCCCAAGTTTATAAACTTAAAGGAATTTATGAAGGACTTTATTCAGCCTAAGCTAGGTGCATATTTGGCATTTGTAAAATGATGAGATGGGCCTATTGCCTGGGCAAAGAGGTAAGAAATAAGAACTTTCTAGGTTAAATTTTCTAAGTTGTATGTTTGCTACATGTTTTGAGTCCAGGCAGGGATGTCACTGTGTATCTTAAAAAGTTGAGTCTCTATATGACTCCTGTACAGTTTAGCTTCCCAGTCTAGAGACTAGAGTGATTGGATCCCCTTGTTCTGTAGAAAGAGGAAAGACACAGCCACACCTGGGCACAGCAGGTATCAGACAGGGTGGATTACGGTCTGACTACAACATTTCCTGGGTTTAAATGAGATCACCAGAACTTCATTCACACAAGCAAGTCAAGTTGTTTCCACATTAACATTGGATGAAGTGATTTTTATTACAAAAACCCAGCACTAGCCAGGCTCTTTCTGAGGGCAGATCAAAAGCCTAAGGATCTGGTCATGTGCTGCTTTTCATCTCCCCTCCTTGAACACAGCACTGCCTAATGCATGCTGATCAAATTCTGCCTGGGATTTTAAACAGGATGGTCTGGAAAAGCCAAGAATAAGCTCTTGAAGTAAGACTGCTCATCTCATAGTAACGAGGGCTGGAGCTGTAATTTTGTACATGGTACATTGAAAACTGTTTACAACTTGCAAATGATGATCCCAAGAAACATTAGAATGCCTTTCTTATAGAGACACATTAATAACTAACAGCAAATTTGCTAAAAAGTCCAGTTCTGCTTTCTGGGAACCTTCCAAAAAGAAATCACAGCTCTTTAAAACACAGTTTCACAGAATGCATCAGTTAAAAGAGTAATCAGCCAGTTACTGATTATAGAATAGAAATATTAATATTTAACAATAACTGTACATAGTTATTTGTCTTCAAAGTAGTGAACTCGTTAAGTATTAACAAATTAGCTCTCTCTGTCACAACTGCCAATATGTGTTTGGAGAACTCTACGGAGAATTTTATTTAACATCCATGTGTTCTGTTCTGTGTCCTGGTAGTATCTGCAGGGCGATCTTTCCACTGTTAGATAAACATGTTTGGATGTACAGAGCTGGGGTAATAATGCACACCCATGTCCTGCTGTCGGGCCAGTTTGCTGCTGAGTCCTCAACCAATACCCAATCAAAGGCAAAAAATGTGTTTCCAGTGATAGAGCAGTATGGTTTTCATTGAGGACAGACTGCCGAAAATAAGACAAAAATTGTCTGGGAATTTGGGTGCTTAACCTGGGTGTGGTGAGGATGACTTTTCACATTTCTCACTAGAGTTCAGTAACTCTCCACATAACCTCATCCCAGCCGTGGATCCTTAAATCCACCATCTCACCAGCCAAAAAGACTCCTCCTGCTAACACACGCCACAGTTGCTAGAGCTACTCTACAAACTGCACATATTTTCATGAGACCCTGAAAATAACAGGCTCCTGGAAACTACAGATATTTTGCAGATGTGCTTTCCACAGAAATGACTTCACAATTCGCCTAGGTACTTGATTGGTGTGTCCCTTTATATAAACGAATGAGGACCATTCTTCATTACAAATCACAAATTTTGATGGCAATCATTTCCCCTTGATAATTTCCAAAACTATAAGCACTCAAGAATTCTATTTACTGGATATTTCATGATTTTAAGGAAGTGTTGTTAACTTTCAGTTTTAATAATAGTACTGTACTTATTTTTAAAAAGTTCTTTTCTCTTGGGGTGCCTGGGTGGCTCAGTTGGTTAGGCAGCCGACTCTTGATTTTGGCTCAGGTCATGATCTCAGAGTCGCGAGATCAAGCCTCATATTGGGGTCCATGCTCAGTGGGGAGTGTGCCTGAGATTCTATCTCTCCCTCTCCTTCTGCCCCCCCAACTCCTGCTCTCTCGCTCTCTCTCAAGTAAGTAAATAAACCTTTTTTTTAAAATAAAAAGTCCTTTTTTTCTTAAAGAAACAACTGAAATATTTGTGGATAAATAATATGATGTATAGGATTTATTTTTAAATGCCTTGCAGAAAGTGGGGATGAGTTGGGCAGTGTGGATGAAGCAAGATCAGCCATGAGTTTAAAACATGAGTTTAAAACAATTGAAGCTACAGGATGGGCACGTAGGGAGATTCACTCATACTATTCTACTTTTGTCTATGTTTGAAATTTCCAGTAGGAAGAAAACTAAGAACTCCTGTAACATAGGCAGAACTCTTCAAGGAGCAGCCAACTCCAGACACTTATCTGAAATCCCTTGGTTCCACACATGGAGCACAGGCAGCATCCTGACAATGTGGAGTCAAAATTCTCTCCTTCTCCTGATTCCATCCTCACCTTGGAGAGGCTCAAAATACAACCCCTGATAAGACTGCACCAGGCTGACAAGACCTCTGCTGGTGTGAATAAACTTCTGAGCTTCCCCGAACTGGATTATTCACAATTTACTAAGCGGAGGGGGCTCTGCGTTCATTGTATTCATGAATGAGTGCTCCGGTCTCTGATGTTCCAATCTCTAGAGTGAAAATTATCCCAGGAGCCCACAGGAAAATACCCATTGCAGGCCATTGCCATCCACTGAGTATTTACTGCCGGGCTGCTAATGTAGGCATCTTAGGGGTGGTAGAGAGGCATAAGACGTGGTTCCTGCCCGTTAGAAAATCACACGGGGCAGAAACAAGCCATTGCTCGTTTGGGTAGTCACACCCAGGTGGTAACGATACACTTACTCTCAGCCCATCTTTTCAGGGAGCACACAGGAACCCCATTATCTTAGAAAAGGCAGATAAGAGGAAAGAATTGATAGCAGACTGAATGGAATTTCCTTAAGTACATGGAGTTTCTTAATTTTTTTATTTTGCTTTTGGTTTTGGAAGAACTGGAGGAGTATGTAGGACCAGGAGGTGTAGGATTGTATCTCTTGACGCCAGCTACAACAGGTGCAGCTGGTATTCCCCTCCGCCCACCCCGAATTCATCCCATGGCAGCTGCTTTGGGAAGTACGGTAAAGATAAAATGTTTTCTTTAAAATGCCACATTACTGGGCGCCTGGGTGGCTCAGTTGGTTAAGCGACTGCCTTCGGCTCAGGTCATGATCCTGGAGTCCCAGGAGGGAGTCTCGCATCGGGCTCCCTGCTCGGCAGGGAGTCTGCTTCTCCCTCTGACCCTCCTCCCTCTCATACTCTCTGTCTCTCATTCTCTCTCTCTCAAATAAATAAATAAAATCTTTAAAAAAAATAAAATAAATGAAATAAAAATAAAATGCCACATTATTTGGCAACACTTGCTAGATGTCTAATTGAAATGACAGGGCTCTCTGGTTTTCAGGAAAAATAAAAGTAGCTAAGAATAGTCACTCTCTGAATAGCCTTCCCACAAACACATCTGTAGAGCACCTTCTGGTTGGCACAGAGGCTTCAGGCACATTTCTCGCTGGTTAGGGAGGTGAGCTGGGTAGGCAGTTCTTTAAAAATCACTGATGTGAAATTCACATACTCTAAAGTTAACCATCTTAAAATGAATAATGCAGCGCCCTTTAGTACATTCGCAGCGTTGTGCAACCACTACCTCCATCTAGTTCCAAAACATTTCCGTCACTTCAGAATACACCCCTTCCACCCCAAACCCATTAAGCAGTTTGGGTAGGCATTACTAACTTCAGCTTTACAAGGGAGGAAGTTACTCAGCTGCTGTTAAGTGACTTGCAGAATGTAAATGCCCCATCCAGAAACAGAACCCTGATTTTCTTTTTTTTTTTTAATTTATTTATTTGAGAGAGAGGGAGAGAGAGAATGCGCAAGAGGGGGTAGGGTCAGAGGGAGAAGCAGACTCCCCGCCGAGCAGGGAGCCCGATGTGGGACTCGATCCCGGGACTCCGGGATCATGACCTGAGCCGAAGGCAGTCGCTTAACCAACTGAGCCACCCAGGCGCCCAGGACCCTGATTTTCTAACGTTGCACTCCTTACCAGACGAGTGGTTCTCAAACTTTAGCCTACATCAGAATCACCTGGAGGACATGTTAGACCATGTTAGATTGCCGTGCTCCGGCCTCAGAGTTTCTGATTCAGTGAAGTCTGGGGTGGGGGCTGAGAGTTTGCATTTCTTTTTTTTTAAAGATTTATTTATTTTACAGAGAGAGACACAGCGAGAGAGGGAACACAAGCAGGCGGAGTGGGAGAGGGAGAAGCAGGCTCCGCGGAGCAGGGGCTGAGAGTTTGCATTTCTACTAAGTTCCCAAGTGAAGCTGATATTGCTGGTCCAGAGCCCACCCTTTCAGAACGCTGTGCTACACTGAGTTGTCTAGTCTCCTATGTTCTAATCTTAGATTTTGCTAATTCAAATGGGGATGTTATACATTTAAACAAAATAGGCTAATAGGAGGTGTCTGCTTTCTCTGCCTCACAGGCAGGATGAACATCAAAATGAAAACCTGCAGGTGAAAGCACTGTCAGCTTAAAAATTACCACGTAGATTAGAACCTTATTCCTTGCTGAAAATCAGTCTTTTTTCTTAATTAGCTAAGCATATTATCTCTTCCAGCATGCCCGAGAAACTGAAAACTGTGTAAAGTTTGAACTTCCAAAATGCCAGAACGAGAGCTATCCCCTAGCACGGGTCTGACACACAGTGCCTGGCAAAGAGTAGTCATCCACTGTTGAATGAATTAGTTTACATATCAAAGGTAAGAGGGCTTCCTTAGCATGACTTGAGGTGCTTCTAAATACAGGGCTCTATGGCAACAGATACTCTTGACACGGAGGACAGAGCTTTACACACAGGTTAATTCCTACGCAAGTCAGGTTTCATGCCCATGTCATAGTCTAAATGCACTGAAAAATCTTACAGGCACCGATTGGCGCACCCCTCCCCTCCTGGATGTCCGCATGAGTTGATGCCAGTGTTTCAGCCTCAACCCCAAACCACTTTCTTTGCCCGCCCCTCCCCCATGTGCGTACATGTGTACAGATGACAACTTGTAATACAGCCAACATATACTCCAACATCTGCCTACCAGATCTGTGCACGCCCTCCTGGTCACTTAGCTTGAGGTTGGGTGAGGAGGAGCATTGCAGCAGAGTAAACGGTAGAGCTGACAAGGTCTTGTTTCTAAAGTGCTGGGATCCTTTAATCTTCTTTCTTCCTTTGATGTCTGAGATTTCCTTCTTTATGCAGTGACACTGGGACTAAATGAAACACCAGGAAACCATTTACCAGTAAAGGGTGTGTGTTACAAACACCTGCAGAGCCCGTGGTACCAGGTGACTTGAATTACCCACACATTTCTAGATCTCTGCTCCGTGGGTGGGTGGCTATTTTGACTCTTTTTAACTTTGGACAAAAAGATGATAACTCTGGTCACACTGCTATGACTTCTATTTATTTTATGTCCAAATAGCAAACAACGGCAGAAACAATCGGGAGGGAGAGGGAGAAAACCCCCTTTATAGCTCTGACGAATAATAAGCAGTTGCACATGCAGGATCTTTGTACAAATGGTTTTTTGACTCAAACAAAAGAGATAACGTATTGTGGTCCAAGTAGCTGAGGGCTAGGAGACTAAATTCTCCGTTCAAGTCCTGACTGCCATCCGTTCGTTGTTAGCACATAGGTTTTACACATATCATGGTGAGCTTCTGGTTTGCCATTTGTAGAATGAAGGAAATCACGTTAAAAAAAAAAAGTTTTACTTTGTTTTTTTGTTTTTAATAAGCTAGCTGTTGCAACTAGCAAAAAATTTACCCATTTTCCAGGGGCGATTCGTAATTAATCGGCTTCTTTTTTTGCATTACAGAAATAATATGACACCTCCTTTTATGGTTTGTTTCACCTAGTAAAACAAACTAGATATTGAAACAGAACATTTGATAAATGCGAAACAGCATCACTGTTAACACAGCCTGGCATTATGAAAAATTTCTAATCATAGCTAATATTTACTGAGAATTTACTATGCACCACTCTGTGTTAAGTGCTTTACAAACAACAACTTGCCTGGGAGGATCCTGCATAGTGTAAACCCTGTCTTGAATTGCAAAACCTTTAACAATTCGATTCCAAATTGGAATGACAAAGAAGTCCCAGGAGATACATGTTTTGTGAAAACCCGCATGGGAATGGATGACTGTCCAGATCTTCAAACAATGCTGCAAATGCTGCTTCGTTTCTTCTTCACGGCAGTCTTCCCCATCTCAGTAAATGGCAAGTCTACAGTGGCGGCGGTCAGGCTGAAAACCTTGGACCCAGCCTGGATTCCTGTCTCTTACTCCTAACTTCAAATGCATCAGCAAATCCAGACAGCTCTATCTTCAAAGAGTTTGTAGAATGCAACCCTTTCTTGCCATCTGCACTGCTGCACTCTGCTCTGAGCCTCCCACCCTGACCCTCCCTCCCATTTCTTACCCCACTCCATTCCCAACACAGCAGCCCTAGTGGGCCCGTTGGAATGGGAGCTGGATCCTGTCAGGTGCTGGGAAACACTGTCCATGGACACGACAGCCCGAGCCCATTCTGCTTGACATGAGCTTGCTCTGTGCTTCTTTCTTGCTTCTCACCCCTTTCTTGGCTCACCCTGCTGCAGCTACATTGGTCTACTTGCTATTATTCCTACACACCAGGCGTCCTCCAACTTGGGGCCCAGCACTAGCTCTTTTCTTTGCCTGGAAAGCTCCGCCCCAGAAGCCACATGGCCGACATCTTCCTATCCTTCAATCTTTGCTCAAATGCCACCTTATTATTGAGGCCGTCCTGACACCCCACTCCACCGGTCTCTCGCCTCCTTTACCACTTTATTTTCCCCTATTTATAGCATTTCTTACCTGCTGACATCCTATATAGTCCTCTTCCAGTTGCTTTTCCTTTCTCTTGTGAAACTTTGTCCCACCGCCAGAATGAATTGTTTTCCTGAGTTTGACTAGTGAGAGTTTTGTTAAAAAGAGATCATGTCATTTTTATTTCTTCCCACCCACTAGCAAATTTTCTTTCCCTTGAGAAAATCTCTTATTAAAAACCAAGTCTCTAACAATGCTCTTTTCTCTCTTTCATTGGCAGTTTCTTGAAAGAGTGCTTTACACTTGTAGTCTCCTTTTTCTGGCCACTGATATATTTCTTAATTCATCATTTAACCTGAAATCTGATGCTACCAACGTGCAGAAACTCATCAGTCCTGGGTATACTTACCCTCTAACAGCTCAATTCAAGGCATCATTCTCTTACTCTTTCTGCAGGACCGGCTCGTCTTTATAAACAATCATTTTCTCCTGAGCTTCTGTCACACATCATCCTGGTTCTTCACCTTGTTTTACATGAGTCCTCTCTACTCTCTCACCTAACATAGTAATTCTAAACAGCCCTGGCCGGCCTCTGACTTTAACTTTTCTTATAGAATCTTGCACTCCGGAATCCTACCCACGTCTACGGCTTCGGCTGTCTTGTGCAGATGGCATTCTACACGATGATGACTAAAACTTGTCCCTTGTGACTCCAGACATTTCCCATTCACTGCCTGACATCTTCTGGATCTCTTCTGGCACCCTAGGTGTTGTGACTTTACATCTGCATTCACTAAAATGCAATCGGTACCATCCCTTCCTCATGATCTTCCTGTTTTTCCTTAAACATTCTCCAAAAAGGTAGAAGGAGTGTTTCAAAACATTTAAAAGAAAACCAGTAAAACCTGTGACTAAGGCAGTATGAGATGAGACGAAAGAGGGAGGGAAGTTAAGCGGTGTTCAGAACATTCTTAACAATAAAGTTAAACATGTTAAACTCTAACATTTTATTTTTTAACCAAATATGAAAAAACATTAAAAAGCTCCTAATTCTGGGTGATGGAAGCCAGGGACTTAATTATTCTTTGAAATTTTTAGTGTTTTAAAATTTTCTCCAAAAGTATTGGCTCTTAAAAAAAGTGATATGTCTACCATTTGGGAAAATATTTGCATTAAATGGAAAGTAATATAGTTTTTCTAAATGCCATTAAACAAACATGCAAGTCTGGAAATAGCTACATGTTTGGTGTGGCATTGAGTAAACAATAAGAAAACTAAATCTTGGATTTAGATGTGAGCTTTGCAATTATTTAACTCAATATGAAGATTTTATTCAGCATCTTTAACAAGTAGCCATCCAGCCTTGGCTCCAGTGAGGAAATTATGACCTCGAGGGGCTGTCTGTTCCATTTTGGAAACAAATTCCAGAACTGTTCTTCCCTGTATCAAGTAAAACTCTAATTCCCTTTCTGTTTCTGCACAGTTTTCCTGTTTCTACCTATTAAATCTACTCACCACAAGTTTTACACGCTGATTAGTCCAGTGGTTTTATTTAACTTTCTGTGATTACATCTTAAACCACAAGAAAGCCTCCATTTGGCTTTGGTCAATGCCCTTAAAGGCAAGGACGTATTTCCATTTTAAATATTCTGATGTCACCTAGGATGAGAGTAGGTATAGCAGAAATTTTTCTAACCAAAGAACTTGGGAATTTAATGAATTTTCCAACTTAAGAGATGAAGGTGAAGAAAAATCACTATGACTCTGTTAACAACTTTTTGTAAATAATCAGGTCCTGTGCCCTGACAAATGAAGAGTAATGTTGATACCAAAACTCTTTATTTGTATTAAGGTTATGATTTAAAATGGGCACTACTTCAGTGTCAGTATGTACTCGGTGAGTCCATAAATTACAATCTTCTCAAAAATAAAAAAGAGCCTCAAATCCTTCAAATATAATGATACCATGTTTAATACCATGAAAAAAAATAAGAAGTTAAAAGTTACTGGTCAACCACTTCTAAGGGAAGTCTTGAGCATTTTCTAATCTTTGGATACCTTACAATGAGCTTCAAGAGGCTTAACTGAACTGATAATCATGGTTACCACTTCTGCTAGGATTCACAGAGACTCCAAAAAACAGTCTGTTTCTGTTAGTCCAAATTCTCCAAAATTTAATCAGGATCTTTCATCTTCCCAACATGTTGGTCAATTTGCTTATAAAAATAATATAAAACTTGGGGCGCCTGGGTGGCTCAGTTGGTTGAGCGACTGCCTTCGGCTCAGGTCATGATCCTGGAGTCCCTGGATCGAGTCCCGCATCGGGCTCCCTGCTCGGCAGGGAGTCTGCTTCTCCCTCTCCCACTCCCCCTGCTTGTGTCCCCTCTCTCGCTGTGTCTTTCTCTATCAAATAAATAAATAAAATCTTAAAAAATAATAATAATAATATAAAACTTAAACTCACAATCTTCATTTTATTTAATGTTGGGGGGATAACATGATCTTTTATCCATTTTCTAAATTCTCCGATATATTTCTGTCTTTTGCAAGTTGCATCTAATTTCCTGCTTTAGCGTAGTTATTTCTTGGTATTCCTCCTAGGTAACCACTTTTATTTTGTGGTATTCCCATTTGTGTTTCAACTCCTTATTCAAATTTTTCTGTAGACAACCAGCTGTTAAGCTTAAGAACACCAGATGTTAGTGTAAGATTTGAGATGCTGTTACCAGGACAACCAGCATTGAGTGCTGGCCATTGCCATCACTGTGTTCACTACTCCAAAGAGGGGATTGAGCTTCACCTTTCTCTATGGAAATAAAACAGACAAAAACACATTCAGAGCACAAATTTAAATAGGTGGCTAGAACACCCTTCTGGTGTAAACCCTGTTCGTACCTTCCCAGTGATTCTGCTCTACATGAAAAGAACAAAGTAACAAGTGTTTAATAAATAAAAAATGGGAGACAAAGAAGGCTTTAACTATAACCACTTGGAGGATCAATTACATTTTGATGATTTTCAAGACTATAGATGAGTTGCCTCACTCAGTAGATGAAAAGGGAAAGTTTTGAGATTTCTCATCCCACCTTCCCTTCCCTCAGATGCTCAGAGGCTACTCAGATTTCTTTTCTGTTTTCACGAGAGGTAATTCCTCACATAAAAAAAGAAATCCTACATTTAAGTCTCAATATAGCCCAGCAAAGAGATAAGTGAGAATTCAGTGTTCCCTGCAGGATGGGGAATATTTGAGCCTCCTCTGACATTCCAGAATCACAGAATCATAGGATATAGAATTTATGATAATGTAGCACAACCCTATCACTTTCAGGTAATGAAATCAAGTATTTTAACTTCAAATCTGTACAAACTTTATGATTCTAGTCAATTTATCCATAAGCTCTTAACATTTAGTTTTCTTATGGTATAAAAATCCTGCTGTGCAGTATGGTGAGGAAAATCCAAGTCACAGCTAGAGTCTAAGTATATCTCCTGCAAATTATCAGCCAAGCTGCAGTTTCTACAAACACACAATGTAACAGTAACCACTTTTCTGTTTACTACACCATTGAGTGGTCAAATGAGATAATATGTTTATTAAAGTACATTGTGAATGTTGTAAAAGTGTTAGTATTCTCAAAAATTTACATAAAACCCCTAAAATAGAAAAATCATCTCTGATGGAAAGTTCTCTCCTCTCCCCTACGGAGCCAAAGTCACCACTGTGCCAGCTAAAATTTCACAGACAAAAGATCTAGGAAGTAAGCTATTATTTAAAAGTGCTAGGACTGTGCATATGAATTTTGAAGTTTTGAATTGTTGTCTTGGTTGATTCATTTTCCCTGACATAATACTATCATCACTTTCTTATATTTTCCATTTGGAATACCTAAAAGTTTATTTTTATTGTAGGAGAATAAGAAAGGAAGAAGAGATGACTGCTGTAATCTCATTTAATCAAGATGAAATACATTCTCTAATACACCACTCCATTATTTCAAATGACAGCCTAAATCAAATTTGAGAAATGCCCATTTTTATGTGACAGAGAAAAGCAAGTCTTTGGCAGTTCATGGGATACAGAAACCACCAACAGTGTTAAATAGAAGGCATGTCTGTACAAACTGGAATGGAAACATTTCCAGACAACGTGGAGGGGTTTCCCCATTGTGGAATATGACCTCACAGGTTCATAATTAACAAGATTGCTTTACTTCAATTGGAGAGCCTTGGGAAATTGCATAGTGAGGCAACTCTGCATGTCTTCTCAATGGAAATTTTTTTATTCATAAATCAAGTAATAATGAACAAGATATAGTGTGCTAGATTTTAATGTTAAGTATCTTTTAAAATAACAACTTACTGGAAATGTCATGGGTTTTATTTTCTCTTTTAATGTACTTATGCCCTCCCCAAAACTAAAGACTGAGTGGTTTTTATGCCCCTCTTCCTTACCCATATCTTCCTCCTATCCTTCCAAAGTCAGAAAGGTAAAGTATCTGGGTGCCTGTGTGGCTCAGTCGGTTAAGCGTCTGCCTTTGGCTCAGGTCATGATCCCAGGGTCCTGGGATCGAGCCCCACATCAGGCTCCCTGCTCAGTGGGGAACCAGCTTCTCCCTCTGCCTGCCACTCCCACTGCTGTGTGCTCTCTGTCTCTCTGTCAAATAAATAAATAAAATCTTTTTTCAAAAAAGGTAAAGTATCTGTATAGCTAAAACTCTTTCAAAGTAAATGTACAGTGGATACATTTAAAAAATAGATTCATCACTGGCTCCACTTATTAGGCTAGAGCATGAAATTTGGGGAGATTTTATAGGTTAGGCAAAGGAACCACTGCGCCAGAGTGTGTGTATCAGATAATTGTTCTCCCTTCCGTGGAATCACACCCAACACAAATAACACATCATCCATGAAATCACCACAATTCATCTTTTCACACCTAATAATACCAAGGGAGAAGTCAATTATTAATTTTTTTTCTGGTAAACGTCAACAATTATCTGGTGTACCATGGAAACCTTTGGTGAAATTGCAGCTAAACCTAGATATGCCAAATATTTTTTATTTGTCATAATCAGAAATACAAAGAGAGCAAATGGAAAACATTTCTTGGTGGTAAACCACTGCTATTAAATACAGAATACTGATAAAGAGAGAATTCCTATGTTTAAGTTGCATCATAGCCCAGGGAAGAGTTAAATGGATATTGCCCCTCTGTGAAGCCCTCTCTTCCATGTCCTCCTCCTACACTCAGCCCCAGAAACAGAACTCCCACCCCTGCCCCCAGTTGAACTCATTTCCCTTTATTGCATTTGCACAGTCTACTGTGGTTGTTTAGAATTTTCCCTAAAGGCAAGTAAGGTGTTTAGCTCATCTCTATATGCAACCTCATGATACAATTTTTGGTGCAAAGAAGAGAATCAGTGAATAATTATTGAATACAGGAATTCTGAAGATAATTTAATCTAAGGAGTAAGAGAATGTAGTCACATACATATTTTTTGTAGTCCATATTTTTTAAGATGATACTCTCCTAGGATTTTTATTTTATTTTTTTTAAGATTTTATTTATTTATTTGACAAAGAGAGACACAGTGAGAGAGGGAACACAAGCAGGGAGAGTGGGAGAGGGAGAAGCAGGCTCCCCGCAGAGCAGGGAGCCCGACGCGGGACTCGATCCCAGGACCCTGGGATCATGACCTGAGCCGAAGGCAGACGCTTAACGACTGAGCCACCCAGGCGCCCCTCTCCTAGGATTTTTAAAAGGAGCAAGAACTCTTCAAAAAATTTAGCTGGCCACGTCTATTGAAGTAAAAGAATTGAGAATTTATTCAGAATTGTCTGCGTTGCAAAACTTTCTTGCAATTACTATGATCTAGGATAGAAAAGATTGATAACACGATAATGTACATTAAAATGTATATTAGATATATAAATCATATATAGATTGTATTACAGGGTCTTTGGAATGGATTGGTTTACTTTTACCTTTGTTGGTAGCTTTATTAACAAAATACAATTATCCCAAGCTCAAGTATGAGCAGTAATGGCATTCCTTTTTTAAAGAATCAATCAAAAATAGATGCAAATCTAAGATCTATGAGAATATGCCTGGATTACACATTGCCTATAATTTTGCAAGATTTGCACATCTATTCAAGAAACAAGTGTGATACTGTGACTCTTAATTTCCCATCTATAACTACCCCCAAACCACACATATAAACTAAAAAAGATAAAGTCCTCTTATACTGACACTATATATGTGGTAGGCACTGTGAAGGAAGTCTGAATTCATGGATGCATGCCTGGCATCATTTTTAAAGGTTATAGCTTGGTAAAATTTTAATTAACCACAGAGGACAAAAATTATGCATTTGGCCAGGTTTATGCCGTTTCTAATTTTTTGTATACAGTTCAACCAACTGTCCTCCTGCCCAATAGATTCAGTTTTCCTCATGTTCTCACCATTCCTTAAATAAAAAGGTGACCAGAAAGGTTATTATTAAGAATTTAAGAGATGAAAAAAGGGGCACCTGGGTGGCTCAATGGGTTAAGCATCCACCTTCTGCTCAGGTCATGGCCCTGGGGTCCTGGGATTGAGCCCCACATTGGGCTCCCTGCTCAGTGGGGAGTCTGCTTCTCCCTCTCCCTCTGCACCTCCCCCCCCCGCTCATGCTTCATAAAATCTATATTTAAAAAAGATGAAAAAAATGGCATTAAATGCAGATAAATTGTTTCCATTTCCCTTCTTAATAGTTGATCATATCAAGCAGACATTATTTTGGAAAGCCAAAAATATATGCCTAATACTGTATTTGACTTTCTAAAATAGCAAGACATCTAAAAAAAGATTTTATTTGCCTGTGTGGGAAAATATTCCAAACATATAAAACGGTTTTCCTGGTGGATTAGGAATGAAATATCCCAAATCTCCACGTCACAAAAATTCATTACATTAAGCTGTTTTTATGAGTGCCTGATTGCCTCACATAAGTTTATGTTCTTGATTGATCTCATTCTTTTTTCTCAGAGACTCTAGAAAATTGGTCTCCCATGCTATTAAGAAATGATTGGCTTACAGTACTCAATGCAAGGAAATTACTCCTTTTCTTTTCATGTAAATCTCTTCATTTATCTGGGAAGTCTACTTAATTCTTTATGCCTATTTTTTTCAAATGACTCTTAAGAGGATGCAGAGATTAAGTGGGACCTAGGTCACAATTTATAAAAAGTTCCCATAAATAACTTCATTCCTAGAACAGAATGGTTGCATTTTAATGGGAATTGGAATATGCCTAATAAAAAATAAGGTAAAAATAAAAAAAATGAGGAAATCCATGGCAGTAATAGTTTGCAAAAATGGAAGATATTAAAAAAGTTATGGTTGGCAGAAGTTCACTCTTCTTTCTCTTATTCCTTCATTCATTCAACAATTTCATTTACCCCTTGAGAAACCAATTTGCCCTTCCTACCCTAGAGTGTGTAGATATTCAATTAAGCTCAGACACAATGAAGCTCAAGTAATTTTTAATATGTGATTTCTGAGTTTGCTCAACATGTCATCAATTTATGAAACAATTTGTTCACTGGCATGTAAACTGAACTGAGGGGGTGCAAGCTTAGACAAAAGGATAAAACTACTTATGCACAAAAAGAAGAACTTGGATGTCTTGATATCCATTATAAATTTATTTTATAAACAGTGATTCATGTCTCGTTAAATTAATGGCCAACTAGCCTTAAGATACACTGCCTAAAATTTCAAAATGTTTCATATTGACCTTCATATTGTTATAAGATGTGTCAACTTTCCTTCACATCAGTTATAATTTATAATTAGAAAAAATGCTTATAGCTAATTAAATTCTCTTTCCTATGAGTCTTAAAAATAATGATTAATTAAATTGTAAAGGAACAATGAAATGGGTAGGTTTGTATTTTTCCTATTTTCTTCTTCCCTACTGGTTTCTTCATTCTACTGTCATTGGCCTGTTCCATGTGAGGAAAAGGATTTAATACTATGGTCACTGTATGTTTATTTTTCATTATAATTATGCATATGTGTGAAATGCAAGCATTTGATATTTTCCTCTTTTCATATGAATTTTTCTCTTTTGACCAGTTAATATATGAAGAGGTTAATTCCATTTAAACAATTCATCTATTTGTTAGAAGCTTAACTAATAATTTGATAAAGGAGGATGTTTATATTAAGTAATAATTTTAGTTTGACACTACGTATGAGTCCTCATGCCATCTCACCTCCCCTTTCTCCAGAAAATTAAGAGTTGGCTAAATTTCTATGTGTTCTAAAACAGTAAACCTAAACTCCTTAAATCTTTCAGAAAAAAAAGTATTTTGACTTTGCTGAAAAGTTGGTACATGTTGTGGGTTGTCTCTTTTACAAAATTTTTAGAGTTGAAAAATATTTAATATTTAATTATAGTAACTATGTTTTAACACCATGTTAGTTTTCCTTAACTTTTAATCTTATTAAAATTTCTAAGATCTTAACATTTTCATAACAAAGTGGTTCTAGAATTCCAAGAGTCAAACAGCCATATAACAGTAAATTTTAAAATGTTTTAACCTTGTAAAGAAATTTCGAACTCACGTTTGCAACCACTGACCACTTGTACTAAAAGAAAAGAAGAGTTTGCTAATAGTAACAGTCACAGACTTTCTTTGTAAGCATGGGTTTTCTCTTTCTTGTGCTTCTGACATGAACAATTTAGTTACAATAATTTATAAATTAGACAACAGTAAACCCCTTATGCAAATTTATAGATATTCAAAATATTTTATAACTTTTCTATTGAAAAAAATTTCTCACGTAATTTTGCCCTTCCACTATTTACCATACAGCTCAGGCAAATACAAAGAAACAAGCTATGGATTACAGTTGTCCCCCTTTATCCACAGGGGATACATCCCAAGACCCTCTGTGGATGCCTGAAACCATGAATAGTATGGAACCATATATACTATGTTTTTCCTATACATACATACTTATGATAAAGTTTAATTTATAAATTAGGCATGGTAAGAGGTTAACAATAAGAACTAATAATAAAATAGAACAATTATAATATGCTATAATAAAAGTTATATTAATGTGCCCCCCCTCAAAATATCTTATTGTATTGTTCTCACACTTGTGAGATGATAAAATGCCTACATGATGAGATGCAGGAAGGTGAATGACGAAGGTATTGTGACATAGTATTAGGCTACTATTGACCTTCTGACGATATGTCAGAAGGAGGATCATCAGTTCCTGAATGTAGCTGACTGCTGGCAACTGAGAACACAAACAGCAAAACCACAGATAAAGGGAGACTACCAGACATAGCACAATAGTTAAAAGGCTGCAACAGACCTGGATCCACCACCTAAAAAACTGAATGACTTTGGGCAAGTTACTTCACCTCTCTGTGCATCTGTAAAATCTTACCTCACGAAATTTTTTCTAAGAATGATGTGATGTGATATATATAAAACACTTCAGACAATGTCTGGCTCTTGGTAAGTACCATGGGTGTTAGCTAGTGCTATTATTATTATTGTTGTCATCCAGACAAAACTTGAGAAATTAAATCCATAGACCATCTCCAAGTCTTAGTTGGTCAAACCGTTTTTTATTTTTTTTTCTCATCAAACAATGAACTAGTTCTTAACCAGAGGTCTCTGAACTTGGTTGGGAAAATATGACATCTTTATTTTCACTAAACTCTAACTACATGCCCTTCAGTTGTGAATGCACACAATGGATCATAGTGTTATTAGTATCTGTGACTTTGTCAACAATAGAAATTACAGATATATTCATATCACATTACACTGGTTATTTCTAGATCTCAAAATACTGTTTCCACTCATTGCCATTTTAAAATTATGGTAGCTATTAAAGATAGAACTAGATCTTGTTTTTCAATATATAAATAAACACATCACAAATTTGGTTAATCGTATTTCAATATAAATGATGTTTCTCTTAGTTCTACTATTTTATTTAAACGTTATTCTGAGAAGGCATCCCTAAGTTTCACCAGCCTGCAAAGGAGTCTTGTATAGTTGACCTACTGATCAAGTACATGGATGGATAGAGTGATCTTTATTTATTCTCTTCTCTTTCCAGTTCTTAGATGAATGTACAGATATACAACAAAATGACTAAAAGGGTGAGCAACTAAAGGAAGAAAAGATAACTAAAAACTGCTTTATTTTGAAATTTAAATTAAGAATATGAATTGAATTGCCAGCACTCCAACTAAAAACTTGGAGACTAATAAAGCAACTTGGTGTTTGTGATGGTGTGTTTTGTGTTGACTTTGGTAGGTTAATGTACTCATTTAATCAAGCACTGATCTACCTATGTGTTGCTGTGCGGCACTTTGTAGATGTGATTAACATCTATAATCATCTGACTTTAAGGAAATTATCCAGATTAATGGGAGTGGGCCTCATCCAATCAGTTGAAAGGCCTTAAGAGGAAAGCCTAAGGTTTCCCAGGGAAGAAGAGATTCTGCCTGAAGGCAGCAGTATCACCTCTGAGTTTCTAGCCTGTGGATTTCAGACCTAGTTCCACAATCATGTCAGCCAATTTCTTTCAAAATATACATAGAAATAGACATATAGATTTATATGTTTCTGGTTAATATAGATTTATATGTTTATATCTATGTCTAGATAGATACAGATATAGATACAGACATATGGATATAGATCTATATGTCTGTATCTATATCTATATCCATAAATATATATCTCTCCTATTAGTTCTGTTTCTTTGGAAAACCTGATTGATTTATGTTTATTACTACTCAACCTTGATTTAAAATAGAATAAAGGTAAAAGATAGAAAGCTTTTTCTCTTCCACATTTTTCTTAAACTCCTTTGTCCTTTTTACTTCATCATAGAATTTTATTTCTTAACATTTAAATACCACCAAAAAAGCAGTTTTAAAGACACAAAATAGAAATATACTGATATCATGTTTTGTTAATATCCAGATAATTAATATGTATATTTTTGGGAATAGCTAATATCAACCATTATGTTAAAACTAAGGCAACATATCTTTTTGTGAGCCTAATGAGTTATTTTTAAGTTTGGCAGGAATAGGTTTCCTAAGAATGTCAAAGCCAAGAGTTATGCAGGTCTTCCCAATTAAAAAGCAATAAAAACTATTTGAAACATCCCACCAAAAATAAGATTTAATACATGCAAGCTATTTTGCTTGCTTTTGATCTTTTATATAATTCTTTCAATTTTTTCCAAAGAATATTAATACCACTGAGAAGTTCTTCATTGCATTTGAAATCCAGTGAAAAATCCAGTGATACATAAGTAATTTAAGATTTAAAAATAACTTGGGAAAATGTAAAGGCTTTTAGTACAGAGTTTCAAATGAACTTAGATTTAGATCTTTGTAATAAGACATGGATAATTAATTTAAGGTGATGTCAGGTGATTGAAATTATGAGAAAATGACCAAGCAGTTACTTAACACAATAATCTGCCAAAAAGCAGTAGCTAATATACTGACTCTAGTAAAAAGTTGCCTTTTATGACATAATATTCCTTCACCAAAGAAAAACAGCAAATGTTAACCAAACTTTGGAATCAGACTCTGAGCTTAAAGAAGCATGCAGTTCATTCATATTCTTCATACACAATGGAATTTATGTGGGAATATGCATGATAGGCCAAAATGTGCGTAGCCTTCCTCTCAACTCCAGTCACAAGAGCAGCAACTGAATGCAACCTCCTCAATATCCTGGGGGTTTTCTGAATAGTAGCTAACTCTCCATCCCTTCCAAATTTTCAACCATTCTAATTTTCTCAAGAATGTACGTGTGTTTTTTATTTAAATCTCATCTGCTAGGAAGTAAATTAAATGTCTTGACCATTGTTCACAAATAGTCATGTTTGAAAGAGCATATTGTAAGCCTCTGGGTTCTTTCTTTCTTTAGACAATATGCATGTTAATGAACAGCCTGCAAGTCATAATTCTCTGGAGGCTGTCTCAGAACTACCAGGCTTTTCAGCCATAGGTTTCTGATTAATAATGGATTACAAGTAGAAGAAAGGTCACAATAAGGAACTGTCTTCAAAGAATTATTTTTATTATTAGAGTCTGTTCGTGTAGTACAGAAGTGCACAATTTGTAAATTTTTTTAAATTTTAAAGGCGGACTGCTTTTTTTTTTTAAAGCATTACAAGCACTGATAGGGACAAGAATTGATGACAGTAAAGTGTCTTGGTGGATCTACTCATTCATACATTCATTCACTCACTCATTCAACTAATAAATATTGAGCACTTATCCTAAATCAGGCACCGTGGGAGGCGCTGGCTTCACAAGGATGGAAGAAGACAAGCAATGTTTTCTTATGGAGCTTGCTGTTGGTGGGGTAGGGATTAATAAATATGTTAAACTTAGATAAGTACTCTGAGTGAATGTGGCACAGTGTTGTAGACGCACATAGCAAGAGAACCTCATCCAGATGAAGGGTCAGAAAAGGTTTTCCAAAGAAGTGATACTTGAGCTGGGATCTCAAGGATGCCTAGCAGCTAACTAGTAGAAGGGAGAGCCATGCTGAGGAAAGTTCCAAAAAGTGGAAATGGTTTGTGTAAAGTCCCTGTGGCACAAGATAGCATGGCACAAAGAAGGATGAAGTGTCCCAAGGGATGAGAGCAAGGTGGTGATCCAGTGAGATGAGATCTAGTCAGACATTGGTTTATTCTAGAAGAAACAGGAAGTCACAGAAGGATTTTGAGGAGAATGATGACATGATCCTAGAGCACACATCTGTCTTTCCTGCTGGGGGTTTTGTTAAATACCAGAAATGCAATGCCTGACACTTAATAGAGTTGATAAATAAAAGAAAGAAAGAAGGGGAGGGCAGTGAAAGGGAAACAACAGAGAACCAGACAGAGTAAGTGGTATAGATC
Source organism: Mirounga leonina (assembly GCF_011800145.1). NCBI lineage: Eukaryota > Metazoa > Chordata > Mammalia > Carnivora > Phocidae > Mirounga > Mirounga leonina. Next base: position 6,274,194 of record NW_023270702.1, read on the forward strand.
TGGAGATATCTAGGTTAAATAGAGTCCCCACCTCCACTGCCTTGGCTCCTCAACTTTTTCCAGAGCTTGTCTCATTTTGGTTGCTATCATCATTTTTACAGATGGTGTTAATAAGGCCAGGATAATTAAGTAACTTGCTTAGGTGATACAACCATATCAGCCCTCTCTCCAGCATCTTAGTGTGTGTGTGTGTGTCTGTGTGTGTCTGTACGCATACCCACACACATACATCATTTTCTATCTCTCCACCCAGACAGGTTTTGATTGTGATTAAGATTTAAAGTAAGGGTCGGGGCGCCTGGGTGGCTCAGTCATTGAGCGTCTGCCTTCGGCTCAGGTCCTGATCTCAGGGTCCTGGGATCGAGCCCCACATCGGGCTCCCTGCTCGGCGGGAAGCCTGCTTCTCCCTCTCCCACTCCCCCTGCTTGTGTTCCCTCTCTCACTGTGTCTCTCTCTGTCAAATAAATAAAATATTTAAATAAATAAATAAATAAATAAAGTAAGGGTCTAAATACTGGGGCCATGCTTTATATTCTTAAAATTATCTTTTAATTCAAGTTGGTGTGAAACACAGTGTGCCCAACAGATAGCAGAAATGCATAATGCATAAAATGGACTGCATAATGAGGTAATTGATTTCTCATTTCCCTATGGCTTTCTGGGCAATTTGGCTTTCAATGAGTTGGCAAGATTCCTGAGCTGTTATCACACTTGGGATTTACAGAAAATTAAAGAGCTGCCTCTCGTTGTAGTTCCTTCAGGTTAAGAAGAAAGGAATTAATATTATTGACTCCCCCGCTGAAGAGAAGATAAAAAGACACTCCCTCAAGATATATGGTCAGATTCTTCCTCCCTTTCCCACATTGCCAATTTGGATTTCACAAAAGTATAACTTGGTTAACTTAGAGACACTCCCAGAGTAAAAGAAAACTACTCAAGAAGAAATTTTAGCATTTGACCTAAAACAAATCCCAGTTCCTTTCTGGAATTAAGTTGAGTACTAGGTTCCTGGAGAAAAAGGCTATCCATTTTTTTTTAGGAGTCAATTACCCCAAAGTAGCAGTTTCATGATCGTTGCTTGGAATTGAGTCCTTGCTTCCCTCACTCTGTCTCTGCTAAAACTTTTGCTTCCAGTTTGGGATCTGCCCAGGTCATCCCAGGTACTCCCACTTCTTCTTCTTCAGGACTATTTTCCTGGGCTCCTCACTCTTAGGACCTATTCTACCAGTAGTGATGATGCCCCCTTTTCCTCACTTCTCCCGTCCCATGTTTCCTAGCCCTCTGCTCAGGAAATTCAGCCCCATGCTGACTCCAAAATTTAAAAAGTTTTACTCTGAAAATTAATTACATAACTTGTACCAAGTATAGTGTTTAAGTGTGTGTGTCAGGAGGTAGGGTGGGGAGATAGCTAAAAAAAAAAAAAAAAGAAGAAGAAGAAATATGTTTCCTCTGTGATATACTTTCACCCTCTGTTGTTTTCCGGTTCTTAGTGATACCACCTTTCAAAGCTTTTGACATTTACTTTGAATGCTTGCTTCAGGTGTGAGTAATATGCTACCGCTTTCCAAACTCAAGAATGCAGGGAGGAAAAAACAACTTGGAATGATTCGTGGTGCCAATGGAAAGGAGCTGACAAAGAAAGACGCGGAGTCCTCAAGAGCACAGAAACATCTCCAGGAGTTCAACTTGATCAGAAGCCTCCCCCACCCTCATTCCAACCTTCCTGTCAGCTCCACTATGGGGGGCCGGACCCCAGGGACAGAAGCCCTGGGGAACTTCCTGTGTCTGCTTCAAGCTGGCTGCAGAACAAAGGAGGGAGATATCATGAGTTGGATAGAACTTTATGAAAACCCAGCCACTGTGATTATTTTCCTCAGAACACGTATTTTTGAGTTTGGGTCAAACATTAATGTGCTCTAGCCAGGTGTCTGGGATTTGAATCCCAGTTCTACCACTTTTCAGATACATGACCTGCAACAGTTAATTTAGCCTCACTTTTCCCACTTATAAAATAGGGGCATTATTACTCTCTACTTCACATGGTTATCGAGAGAATTAAATGAATCAATTAACATAAAGAAATGAGAACACTTTCTGGCACTTTATGGAATTGCTCAATTAAGACTGTAAATAAACAGAAATTTTGGAAGCCTTCCAACTGTGTATATAACAGCAAGCATGCAACTGTAGGCCATTTAGAAACGAGTAATGGTTATCTATCTTTGCCATTGTCATTCTGAAGATTCAGTGAGATGATGTATGTGAAAATCTCAGCAAAACAACTCAACAGTTGCTATTATTATTATTACCATCATCATCAATATCATCAGCATGTATTACTTTTGTTAGTTTGTCAGCTGCTATGTCGGCACAGGGCCTATTGTACCCATAGAATGTTAGGATTGTGGCAAATCTGGCATTGCTGATCATTGGAAAAATCTTTAATCAAGACAATTCAGCTCCAAAATTTTGAGTCAACTCCTAATACCCATATAACTAGTTTGTATCTAAAGGGAGGAAACATGGCCACAATTTACATCCGACAGCATTTCTTAGGAAATCTTGCTGCTAAATGCAACTGACTACTTCTTCGAGAAGGACTAGAAAAGTCAAGTCTTTAAAATGTTAACACAACTATTTAGAAACAGGAAGAAAAAGGAATCAAATAGCTGTTGTTGTTACGTTTCAACCTTTTAAAATACCAAACTAGGTTTTGTTTTGTTTTGCTTTGTTTTGCTTTACAGAAGTAAACATTTGTTTGGGTGGCCATCTTAGAACATATTCTAGCACTGACTTTTGTCACAGTGTGCAAACATTTTCTTGCTTTGTGTTTTCCCTGGGTAAACATATTGAGAATGTGATTTTCCATATGTACCCTGTCATTTGCATTACATTGAGGGATCTGATTTGTCTGAGATATGCAAGATCCCTGAGTCAGGATAAACCCCGCCACTAACTTTCTAAATGATATTGAGCTATTCCCTCTGGATATCCAATTTCTTTGTTCGCAGATCTCTTTCTCCTAAAAGAAAACCATGTTATGTTATTCCTCGTGCTTTCTATATTATTAAAGCAATAGTAACTGCATGATTCAATTTATTTCAAAAATGATTATTAAAAAACTTACATCTATACTCTGTTTAATGCTGGAGGAGGAAAAGACCAGAAGATTAATGGCACGCTGATGAGACAGAGCAGAGAAACTCCTGCCCCTGAGATCATCAAAACCAAAGACATGTGCACAACTACCTATAATGTAGGCCAGACCACATAAATGTTAAACGATGTTTTAAAGTATTCGGAAAAATAATGCCTTAACTAAATAAAATCACCCTACATCCAGAGTATGAATGATGCTGTTATTACTTATTTCTACTGTCTTCCATCTATTTTATAGTGTTCTTTGATCCATTCTTTGCATTATTCTTGTCTGAAAGTAATATTCTTGATATGTTTAATAAGGAGACCCCTCCTTTGGTCCTAGATGCCGTGTCTGCTGATCAACAAAAGCCACTGAAGGACTTAATCCCTTAAGCTTGGCACTGCATCAGTCTGGAAGTAGTTTACATGCAGAGTCCTTTGGAGTAAATACTCATTAGAGGTTCTGTTGGCTCACTTGGTCACCCACACTTTGCAGTGGGTGGCCCAGTTGGTATCCTCATTATTTTATTTTCCACCCTTGAAAAAAATCCAGCTGTAGCAACCTGAGACTACTTTCTTTGGTACTCTAAATCCATTGTGATGGAGCGTCCATTCATTTGTGATGCTAGTTAATAGGTACAAAGAAGTAAGTGCCTCAGGCTGGTAATGCTATAATAATTTTTTTGCTAATACACCTTTTTCAGTGCAACCTCCTGAAATGCAATCTGATCACTTCAAGGATAATTCACTAGTAATTTCTCACACCTGAGAATTTAAAGAATTGTGTCATCTCCCTTCCTCCCTCTCTTTCTTCCCCCTCTCCTTTCTACCACCATCTTTACACAAATGAACAAACCAGTTCACAGAAGCAAAATTTATCAAAGTTAGTCACAAATTACAGAGCAAAATTCTTGCTTTTTCACTTATTACTTAAATAGATCTTTACTACCTAGAGCTTCTTGATTAGTACTTGGATCAGAGAAGCAGAGTTTCTATAATGCCATCCTTCCAGATTTAGCAATGAAGGTTTTCAAGAGAAAAAAAATCAACTAATATTTCTTGACTGCCTATGAAGTGCAAAGCAAAGTGCTGTGAAACTACAAATAGGATAAACATGTCTTCTTCTTATGGAGCTTTCTTGTTATAAGGCCAGTATAGGTAAGATGGTACTTTTTTCCTCATGATAATCATGAGCATCTGCAAAATACTTATAATAATATCTACTGGATGGGGTATTTATCAAGGCATGTATTCAAAACTTAACATATATAAACCTTTGGGGCACCTGAGTGGCTCAGTCGGTTAAGTGTCCAACTCTTGGTTTCTGCTCAGGTCATGAACTCATGGATCATGAGATGGGGCCCCCACTGGGTTCCCCATTCAGCAGGGAGTCTGCTTGAAGATTCTCTCCTCTGCCCCTCCCCCCACTCACCCTCTCTCTCTCTCTCTCTCAAATAAATAAATCTTTTAAAATAACATATATAATGTTCTCAGAACAATTGCTAGCTTCTTTTTATAGCTACGAATATAAGAGAAGCTATTGCATTCTCAATAAATTAGCATCAATTTTCAATAAGAAAACATTTACAGTTTTTAATTTTAGAATTTATAAAAATAAGATTCTTTGGTTAATTTCCCTGTGGATGATAGGAAATGTAGTGGAGATATGGTGTTAGACCATGAGGGAGTATGACCATCTAAAAGATGTTGGGCATTATATTGTATATTTGCATCCATTACCTCACTTACTACTCAAAATGACCATGCAAGTTACATACTGTTTTGTCTGTTGCACAAAAAAACTAAAACATGGGCCAACAAAAGTTAAATAAAGAGCCAGGATTTGAAGGCAAGTTCAGCTGGCTCAAAAAGTCACATTTTTCTCATTCCTTGAGTTCTGATCTCATCTTCTTCAAAGACAGGAAGATTGTAGGAAGCATCCTGTCATCTCTGTGCAGTTATACAGTATCTTGGATTGTAACTGCTCCTAAGATTTAATAACTGTAGAAAAAACAACCAGCAAGCTATCCTCCTGTGTACCATAAATAGATCACTCCATGGTAAATTACATACTTGTGACTTATCCTAGAAGGAGCCCCACGTCGCTTTTGGACAGTGTTGCTGACCAAAACCATAAGGGCTCACACATGTTTAGGGTCTGCTCTGCTAAGTGTGTAACACACTCAGCTAACACTGTGCTATTCCCAGCCTTACTACCAACTTACTCACACTCGCTGCACTTGTGCACGGATTCACTTCTGTCTTTTCTCATCCATCACAGTACCCAGACATTTGTTTGCTTGTTAAACCTTGACACTTAACCACATAAGACTTGTATACATGGTCAAATAGATTCATAAGGGGAAAATTCATAAAACTAGTCACTTCAGTTTATTATCATAAGTCTTAAATTATTCATCCACAGACCTACACATAAAATTTCATTTTTGTCTATATTATGGTTTCTGGTACACCAGTCTATATTACAGAAAGCTCCTCCCACCTAGAATGTGATAAGAACTCTGAAATGGTTTTAATTTTAATAAGACAATTGTTGTAGAGCTATACATGTTTGTTTTGTTTCAATGTGATTTGAAACTCAGCACATTCTGAGGCACTAGTACTATTAATTTCAACTGAGACTATATGGTTGTATATCAATAATATCTATACATCTATATATTTACATATATAGTTATATACCGAAAGATATATTTGTATGTACATATATATACATGCCCACATGCATATGCCTGTCTATGTGGTATCAAAAATTAAGTTTAAATGTTTAGGCTTGAAACTTTGAAACTTAAGCTTTTTAACTTTTCTGCATGTTATATACTATTATATCATTATAATGTCTACTTACACACAAAGTAAAGCCAATGGAAGACATGTAATTTGACTTTTATTCAGCATGACACTATAAATTATATCAGAATTATAACAAGTAATAATTTTGGACACAAGTAATATGTTCTCTAGTCTAGATGCTTTACTCTGATTAAAAAGATAGTTACATGCTAAATTCCTTGTAAATAAGTTCATGGAACATTCATTCATTCATCAACAAACTTATTAAACAGATTCTATGTGTAAAGGCAAATAAATGTACTGTGGTACTGTTGCTATTTTCAGTAATGCTACCAAAAATAACTAGGTACTCTATACCAGATAGTGCAGAAGGCACTTGGAAAATGCAAAGATATCTGAGAGGTAGTCCAAGCCATCATAAAGTTTATTACCTAATAATATTAAGTTAGTGCTCTACCAATTTTTTTTTATTTTTTTTTAAAGATTTTATTTATTTATTTGAGAGAGAGAGAATGAGAGACAGAGAGCATGAGAGGGAGGAGGGTCAGAGGGAGAAGCAGGCTCCCCGCCGAGCAGGGAGCCCGATGCGGGACTCGATCCCGGGACTCCAGGATCATGACCTGAGCCGAAGGCAGTCGCTTAACCAACTGAGCCACCCAGGCGCCCCACTACCAATTTTCTTTAAAAAAAAAAACACATACATGGTTTCATTTTATCCTTATGACAACAACAATATGAAGTAAACGTTATTATTATCTCCCCACTCAAAGATGACAAATGACATGAGCAAAGATTCAATATGGGTCAGGATTCCAACTCTTAAATGTGCTGCTATTATCAGAAGGTCAGCCTATACAGGAAAAATGGACGGAATCAGTGCCCTATGGATTCATGAAGAAGTGGTCTGAATTTTTTTTAAAAGTGAACTGAAGCAACAATAAACTTATTGCGATTTTATGTTGACACATTATGCAAACAAGTATTTTAAGCCTTTGGGAAATTGGGAAAATAAAGATTTTTCTTATAAGCCACTACATTGTATCCATTATTCAATCTAAAATCTTAAAAAGGAATCACACAAATGGAAACATTCTTCCGTCCTATTTAAAGCCTAAATCTTTTAATTCTTTTGGAAGCTGTTGTGCATATAGGGTCCAGGTACAAATAGGTATCTTCCCACAGCATTCAAAATGTGTTACAGCGCATTTATTCCCGTTGTATTTGAATCTCCTACTTTTTAAACTATGATGTCAAAACTGGTCTGTCATCCCTGAAACAGAGAGCCGTGTTTTCTCTGGACACTGATCCTTTGTTAGGGCAATCATCCTCACTGTCCTTTGCCTCCTTCATGGTCTTGAACTATTTGAAATCTTGCCTCCACTTTAAAGTTTGCTGCAAAGCCCATCTTTGTTGCTCAGTGATGCTTTCCCAGGCCCACTCCCAACAGAAGGGACTTTTCCTCTTCACTGAACTATTTTGTTTTTAATCTTTATCATTGATTCTCTTTATATGACACTTATTTAATGTATTTATGTGTTTTATGTATATTCTTATCTCTTCAGGTAAATTATAAATTCTTAGGGATCAAAACTTATGCAATTTTTTGTCCTCTAAGGTTATATCAGCAACTAGGACAATTTTGGTATACTCAATAAATACTGGGCAAATCAATAAAATATTGTCAATAAATTCAACACAAATATCACTCTAATGACACATTTTGTAATTCTAATATCACATTCTACACAATGAATATTCAAAGATTTGGAGTATTCCCATGTGTAACTGATAAAACCTTATGAAATGGCATTTATTCTGATCTGTAATTATTTCATTTATATACTTAATTTCTTCCTCCTTCACTAGAATAAGACCTCCATGAAAGCAAAGACCTGTCTACTTTGTCCAGGTAGGCAGTGGGGGAAGGACAGAAGAAGGTACAGGATCTGTTTGCATAAGTTACTGTTCTCACCACTTTTGTTGACTGGAAAGTCTCCTGTGTCCCATTTCCTAGTATCAGGGCCTCCTGATACAGCAGAACAGGAATCAACCTAGAGGAATTGGTGTTGCTGACATTGGGTACATAGTATAACAAAGAGAGGACTAAAATATTCTACCTGTTTCCATCTCTCTTTTGCTCATTAATTAACATGACAACTATGAAAGTACATAACTGGACCAGTAAAATGTCGATGTAGGTGTTTGGTAAATATAGAAAAAATGTAAATTCATGACTTCCATGGACATGTTGAGCATCCAACTTCGTAGCACAAAGGTGCTGAAACCTTAGTTTACACAAAGAAAAACGAGCCACAGTGAGATTTTGTAGATTATATAAAGTAGTAGCCAAAAAGAAAGAGAAAAAAGAAGGGAGGAGGGGAGGGAGGAAAGAGGGTCCTTTTAGGGTAATTAAAAAAGTTCAGTGGAGAAGTTGCAGTGTTTTCAATAAGTAGTACAAGAGTAACTGGATATCCATGAGGAAAAAAAATCATAATTTTGACCAAAATCTCACACCTTATATAAAAATCAACTCAAAATCACAGATTTAAATGTAATTATAAAACTCTACAACTTGTAAGAAAAAAAAAAAGTAGGAGCAATTTTTGAGATCTAGGACTAGGCAAAGAGTTCTTAGACTTAACACCAAAGTATAATCCACAGAAAGAAAAAAATGATAAATGGACTTCATCAAAATTTTTAAAATTTTGTTCTATGAAATTAAAGCAAGTGACAGAGTAGGAGAAAATGTGCAAATTACAACTGCAACAAAGGTCTAGTACAGAGAGTATATAAAGAACTCTCAAAACCCGACAGTAAAAAGACAATTCGATTAGAAAGTAGACAAAAGACATGAAGGGGCATTTCACTTAAGAAGGCATACAGATGGCAAAATGCATCTGAAAAGATGTTCAACATCGTTAGTTCTTAGGGAAATGCAAATTAAAACCACAGTGAGATATCAGTACGCACCTATCAGAATGACTAAAATTTTTTAAAAAAATCAGTGACAACACCAGATGTTGGTGAGGCTGCAGAGAAACTTGATCACTCGTACATTGCTGATGGGAATGAAAATGGCACAGGACTTGGGAAAACAGTTTAGCATTTTCTTTAAAAAATAAAAATGCAACTATCATATGACCCAGCAATTATACTCCTGGGCTTCTATTCCAGAGAAATGAAGCCTTCTTTGTTCATACACAAACCTGTGCACAAGTGTTTATATATTCCTTTTTCATTATTGTGGTAATATACACATACCATAAATTTTACCATTTTAATCATATTTAAGTGCGCAATTCAGTGACATGTAAGTACATTCACAACACTATGTAACCATTACCACTACCCATTTTTCCAAACTTTTTCATCAACCCAAATGGAAACTCCATACCCATTAAGTAATAACTTCCATTTTCCTCTCCCTTTCAGCTCCTGGTAACCTCTAACTCTCCTTTCTCTCTGTATGAATTTGCGTATTTTAGGTACTTCACATGAGTGGAATCATACAAAAGATGTCCTATTGTGTCTGGCTCATTTCACATAGCACAATGTTTTCAAGGTTCATCCATGGTGCAGCATGTATCAGGATTTCATTCCTTTTTAAGGCTGAATAATATTTCATGCTATGTATATACAACATTTTCTTTACCCATTTGTATGTTGGTGTACATTTTGGTTGTTTCTACCTTTTGTCTATTAGAAATAACACTGCTATAAACATTGGTATGCAAGTATTTAAAACAGATTTATTCTCAATGGACAAGAATGGGAAACAAACCTGCCTTTCAACAGGTCAATGGTTAAACAAACTGGTATTCCATGCAATGAAATATTACTCAGCAATAAAAAAAGAATAAACTATTGATACACACAACCACCTGTTGTGAAGTTCCAAAAAATTCTGTTGAGTAAGAAAAGCCAACCCCCAAATATTATATAGTGTATGAATCCATTTATGGAACATTCTTGAAGTGACAAAATTAGGGCGGGGGAGAGGTATACATGACTATAAAAGGCAACATGATAGATAACTGCAGAATGGAAATGTTTTGTATCTTGACAAATGTCAAAACCTGGTTATGATCCTGTACTATGCTTTTGCAAGATGTTACCACTGGCGGAACCTTGGCAAAAGTTACCCCAGATCTCTCTATGTCACTTACTACAACTGCATGTGAATCTACAATTATCACAAAACAAAATGTTTAACTAAAACAAAGGAAGAGAGAAAGGGAGGGAGGAGGGGAGAGAGGGAGGGAGGGTGGAAAGGAGGATGGGAGGAAGGAAAAAAATCTCACTCAGATATACAAATATATATACAAATTCAACCTGAGTCTCTGATGGGGCACAGCTCCCTTAGACCTGTCAGCCAAGTCTCTTCCACATTGCCCCCAGTGGCGGCCCAGAGGCACCGTGTGAATTTTAAGATGTTTCCAGAATGGAAAGGGTGATGACTCAGATTTCAGTTTAATACCCACAGTGAACTGCACACAGTACAATTACAAAATGGCACTATTTTAAATTTCTTTCAACTATATTTATTTACAGAATTCCTTGAAAATTTTTTGCAGGAGCTATATCATTACACTAAATCCCTACCATCAGTGTAGAGGAGTTTCTCTTACTGGGGTTGTGTTATGGAAGCAGAGGGCATACTCTGTTCCTCTTCATATTGTATACATATTTTGTCTTTTACTGAAGATTTATGATGAGGGAAATAACTTTGAGTCTTATGTTAATTGTTTGAGGCCTTGCTTTGACAGTGCTAATTGTTTAGTTTTAATGGAAGACATTGTTGTGAAGTGAAAGCAGAAGTTTAAATAAAAAAAAATACAGTGTTTGTTCCTTTTAAGTTCCTGGTGGTGTCATGCAGTCCCTAAGCAATTTTAGGCCAAATGTAACTAGATTCTTTCTTAATGTTCTTTAAAAAGTTACAAAGATCAATGCACACTGGCAATCTTAGGATGGTAAAGCAGTGTGCCACAGAATATATTCCTCTATGAACTATGTCAGGATATTAAGTGTTCTAGATTTTCTGTTTGCACATAACTGGAGAGACATATTCACACACACACACACACCATCAATGAACACATGTCAGAAGAGTCTACAGTCTCTCTAATCTGAAGCAGCTGGTGTAATATAAATATGGAGAGTCCAAGCTTCTAGGATCATCAGTACCATCATTAAGAATCAGAATCATTGGGCGCCTGGGTGGCTCAGTCGTTATGCGTCTGCCTGTGGCTCAGGTCATGATCCCGGGGTCCTGGGATCGAGCCCCGCATCGGGCTCCCTGCTCGGTGGGAAGCCTGCTTCTCCCTCTCCCACTCGTCCGGCTTGTGTTCCCTCTTTCGCTATCTCTCTCTCTGTCAAATAAATGAATTTAAAAAATTAAAAAAAAAAAAGAATCAGAATCATTGATTTAAATGTTCTTTATTATTCTCTCTGTTGGGGAATTTATATCACATAGCTGTTAGCTCTTCCCCTATTGTTCCCAGACTGTCATGCAAATGTCAACAAGAGTGTATTTCGTTCATACTCTGAAATTAAATCCTTTATCCCTCAATTAGCCATAATCATGACCACAAACGACTATGATTTACCATAACTAAAATAGATGGTGCGGGATTTATTGTTGGCTTGTGTTTGAAATGGCAAAGACAGATTTTTGAATTAAATAACTGTATGCTAACTATTTGGGACATAATTACTACTTATTTTGTTTTCCATGTATCTCCATCTAGTTAGATAGCAAATTGTTACAATGTCTCATTAGTAAAACTTAAAGGACTGCTGTGCGTGTGTGTGTGTGTGTATAAAACAATGCTCTTTGAGAACATGACCATTTTTAACAGAGAATAATGAACTGTATTATGAACTCTTTCTTAATGACAATTTTTTAAATCATCTTTATTGACCACTCATCTGTACTGTCACTGTGTGTACCAATGCCAATGATCTCATTTGAATGGCATAATGATTCTATGTCAAGAGTCTGTACAACATTTCATTTCTTTTACTTGTTCAATACCCATGTCCCCTTCCTTGGTAACAGCACCCTGATATTTTATTGAAGAATTCAGTCTCTCAGGGCACCTGGGTGGCTCAATTGGCTAAGTGGCTGCCTTCGGTTCAGGTCGTGATCCCAGGGTCCTGGGATTGAGCCCCGAGTTGGGCCCCCTGCTCCTCAGGGAGTCTGCATCTCCCTCTGCCCCACCCCTTCCCTGTGCTCTCACTCCCCCTCTCTCAAATAAATAAATAAAATCTTAAAAAGAGAAAGAACTCAGTCTCTCTCATTTATTGCACCCTACCTTTCCCTGCCCTCCCTTGGCCAAGGGAAGGAATACAGGACCCTAACCAGGCCATGCAGACACTTCCTGGGAATTTACATCTTGAGTAAAAAGGCCAAAGGATGAGATTTGATTAGAGCTTTCTCATTCTGGTTGAGGCATCCTAATAACTCCCATCTAGCCTTGTTTCCTAGGACTCTGGCACTCCATCAGTTCATACTCTCCTGAGGCCCGATTCATTCTTTCCTTGGATTCTTTCAGCCACCTCATATCCTTATATCCTTATACAATAAATTCCCTTCTAAAAAATATTTTGCATAAGTTACTTAAGAGTTGGTTCCTGTTGCTTACATCTGAATAACTCTAACTGATATGTTGTTACTTTTTTTTTGCAGATAAGGAAATTGAGGTGTCAAGAGGTGAAGGAGATAGTCTACAATCCTGTATCATTTAGGTAACACAGCTGAATTCACATCTGCCTGATTTTAAGATCAGCTTTTAATCCCAGGTAACATTGCCTGTGTTTTCATCTTCAGAAGAGTTTAGATGAGAGGATATCTAAGTGGTCAAACAGTCATATTAGATCAGACCAAAGAATAAGATGGGTATAAGAGGAAGCATCCCTTGCTTTGTTACATTTAATCAGATAGTATTTATTATGCATCCAAAGAATTCCTTGCACTAAATAAGGAGTACAAAATCATGATCAGTTTGCAGTGATCCTACAGGTTCCTGTCATTCCCTTTTCAATGTTTAATGTCACACAACTGTGTACAATTCCAGACTTAACATGGGTTCAAGTTCAGTCCCTACCTGCATTTAAAAAAATGTTTTTATTTCACACCCATTTAGCAAGAGAGGATATGTGAAGTCCAGTGCAATAACTGCTAACATGTGTGTAAGCATCACTTTAAAACTCCCAAGAAGTTGTCAATTGGAGTCAATGCAGGAGGATCAAATTATGCATAGACTGGAAATAAGAATGGGAGGCAGTACTGTGACATCTTCAACCCTAAGTCGAGGACCTTCGTCCCTTTTGTGACTTGGGTACAGTTTCCATCTCTGAGCCTCTGTTTCAGAGGCTATCTGAGACTATCTAAGCGTCCACGTAGGACTCTGATTAAGGATCTAGAGCAGGAGGAGGTGAGACAGCGGCTGGGGTTGGGACTAGGCTCAGCAGAATGCAGCCCACCCAAATTGGTCTGATTTATTCCACAAAATCTCTGGCTCTCCCTTCCTGCAAGTGACCTGACAAGCCACCCCTAGAAGCAACTTTTCATGGAAGTATTGTGAGCTACAGTCTTTTCTAGGGCTGTTCAAAAATGATTACACTTGGGGCCAAGGAAGAAGTAGAATGTGGTGTGAGAGTTTGGGTAGGAGGGAAAAGGAGGTGAATGACCATCTATATTGCAGGGAAAACTTAAGAATCAATATCTAGTAAAATCAACAACTCTCCCCCTCTAAATTTTGCTTAAGATGCCTTAGAGTAAGGAATATTTCTTGCTCGATGTGTTAGAATGATCCTGGGCTATGAAGTCAAGAAAATCTGGGCTTCATTTTGGCCTCCATGCTTACCAGCTCTGTGACCTTGAGCAAGTAACTTCTCCATGTTTCAATTTCCTGGTCTGTAAAATGAGGGTATCTCAAAATTCCTATCTCTCAGCATTATTGAGAGAGTTGAATTAGACAGTCTACCCAAAAATTATCTGGCATATGAAAGCTACTTAACAATATTAATACTTCCTTCCAGCTGGGGTATATTTTTGAGGACTCTTCCACTAGACCACATTGTAAAGATTGTTTAGGAAACATCAGAAGCTAAGTGTCACCTAGCTAATAGTGTCCACTAGATGTATTCCTCCAAAATAAACCTGTTTCTTTTCTCTTTAAAAAAGAGAGTGGTAAGTTAGCTCATAAAGAAAAAAATGAATTAATCACAGATTTTTTTTTTTTTTTTGGTAGTGGTGGTGGTGTTGGTATCAGTTGGGCTTCACTAGTCAGAAGCTGATGGTATGTTTAAGCTGTGTATTTGAAAAGAGTATAAAGGGGCTATTTACAGGAGTATGGGCAAGGCTTGGAGTCGGAAAGTCTAATAGTGGTTCCTATTTCTAGTAACCACATTAAAAAAGTGAACAGAAACAGGTAAAATTACTCTTAATAATGTATGTAGTTTAACTCAACATAGCCAAATTTTATCTTAATATGAAACAAATATGAGGAAGTCATTAGTTAGATGTGTTTCATTTTCTTTTCATATCAAGTCTTTGAAATCTGGTGTGTATTTTATATTTATAGCCCATCTCAGTTCAAATAATGTCTTAATTAAAATGAAGCCCTACCAAAACAATAAAGTTGTATTTAATGGAAAAATGTTTTATACCATTTCTGTTTCTAAAATTTTAATTTTAATTAGTTAATTTTAACCAAATAAAATAAAAAATTCAATTCACGTTATACTGCTATGATAGTCCACACCATCAAACAGTCAATAGCCACATGTAGCTAGTAGCTACCGTATTAGATGGTGCAGGTTTAGAGAAACAAAAGAGATGGTGCAGTAGTCTGAGGTGAGCAAGACAAGAAACCATCATCTCTTTTAAGTCTGAAGAGAAAGCAGTGGTCACAGAAACCTGAATAGAGAGTTCCCTCCATCCACTTTTGGTTGAAGTACATAGCCAACTTAGATGGCTAGGAAACAGAGGGAATGAAAGGTATAAACAGCTGGACACACACTCTTCTACTGGTATGCTGGTAACTTGATTTTCCAAAAATGAAAATCCCGATTTACAACATGTCCTCGTTTCCATGGTATAAATTCTCCTATCATGGCTGATTGCAAGCTAACAACATGATGCCACTGAAAGCAGAGTTGGGGGAAAATGTGCAAAATTGGCTCTTTCCAACACACCACTGAATCTCTTCCTACCATTCTCCCCTGCTAGTCTCTTCTGATGGCCAAACTCAAGTGGTAACCAGAGGCAAGGGTGCCTGGATGCACTTCTCACAGGTCAACCTCCTTGGGCACTGAACAGATTATTGAAGGATGACAAAGAAGTGGAAAATATACTCAATGCTTAAATCAAAAAGATTCGTCTACATTTTTTTTCTTTTTTTCCTTCTGCACATATAGAAAGAAAATGACCACAAGGAAGCTGCAAATCTATGGCACAGACCTTGAAGGTAGGATGCTAAATAGGAAAGGCATCAGATGATTTCTTTTTTAGATTAAAAAATGTTGTACTCTGTGAGTATAGAATTTATGCAAAGGAAAAATGGCCTTCCAGTATAAACCCTTGGTGGATACCACTTGGGAAAAACAATTAATGGAGCCTCACAGATTATCAAGAGCCATTTCTTTCTTTCTTTCTTTTCTTTCTTTCTTTCTTTATTTCTTTCTTCTTTCTTTCTTCCTTTTTTCCCAGTGGATTAGGAAAATTCCTTTTTTTTTTTTAAGATTTTATTTATTTATTTGAGAGAGAGAATGAGAGAGAGAGAGCACATGAGAGGGGGGAGGGTCAGAGGGAGAAGCAGACTCCCCGCCGAGCAGGGAGCCCGATGCGGGACTCGATCCCGGGACTCCAGGATCATGACCTGAGCCGAAGGCAGTCGCTTAACCAACTGAGCCACCCAGGCGCCCAGGAAAATTCCTTTTTGAAAAGAATTTCTACAGACAATTATTGAAATGCTACTGCTTGGGTATGAAACAATGAGCTTATTTATATCAAGAGTAAAATTATTCAGTATATTGACAAAGTTGATGTGCCACATCAAGTGAGGTTCAGAGTCAATTATTTCAGCCTCTGTTTTAGGAATCACCCAGGTTGGTACACTTGCATTCTCCTATGACTGCCTTCACCCTTATACCCAGAAATCTTTCAAGCCCTTCCTTTTAGTTCCAGTCCTCTGCAGTAGGAATCCCGGTCTTCATCAGGGTGCACAGGTGCCTTTGCAAGCTGCATGGCCCTCTGCCTTCTCTCTTACCTTCCAGATAGTCCCACCTAGCACCACTAGGCGATTCCTCCTAAGACGCCGCTTTTTATGTCATCCCCACTGCTCAAGAACCTAAAGGGCTCTCTTTTGACTACTGAAGCAATTTCAAATTCTTGGCCTGGCCTGCAAAGAACCCCATAACTTGATTTTAACCTACTTCTCTGAAGTCTCGTGTGAGCCCTTCCATGCAGCCAGATCAAGTTATTGCAATTTCCAGAACACAGGCTCAATTGGCCACAGTGCTTCTGCCTTTTGGCCTGGCCTCTAACACATACACACACACACACACACACACACACCAGAGTATTACTGGTCCTCATCTGTAGTTTTTCAAATCCCACCCATCACCGAAGTTCTTCACTGAGGCTCTAACTGTTCAAAGCCTTCATAACCATTTGACTGTTCCCCTCAACTCCAAACCCTGAACTCCAGTGACAGGTAATTCCCTCACTCACTTTGCCACTTGGATTCTCTCTCCAGTTGTTTCCATGGACCTTGCATCACTCCTTTTTGTTTCCATCCTAATACTACACCCTAAAGTGATCCCATGGAGCCAGGAAGGTGACCAGATTTTGAATCTAAGTCACTTGCTGAACCTCTCCTCAGAGATAAGCAGCAAGCCTGAAATGACCAACAAAAAAAATGAAATGAAATGACCAACAATGAAAGACCAACAACCATTACCAGTAAATGTAACATGATCTCTGCTTGAACAAACTGATCCTATTATCAGCAGTTACATGTATGATGCCAGCCTGCCCTAAATCCTGGAATCACCATATTATTAGATGAAAGATTTGCATTAGAAGTAGCGGAAACACTAAAGGTTTGGGTTGGTTAAGTGCCCAGGTGTGGTGACGTGCCAGACTTTTCCTAAATTTATTTCAGCATTGGCAAACAACATTTTGATTGACATGTCAAATGCAACTTTGGTCACCTGAGCCCAGTGTCTCTACTGTGGTCTCTGGAATTGCTGGAGTAACATCCCTCCCCACCTGCTGCCTCTTCCCCACCTCCTGGCCATTACACGTTTGCCTAGGGGTTTGCTTCTGAATTGAGCTATTATGAAGATCTGGAACAGCGATCTTCAATTTGTCCTCTATGAAATGTTAATAGGTGTTAGTGGAGATGGGAGCATATATTAGAATAAATTTGGGATATGCTGGCTAAAACAAAGCTGTTTCTTTACAGCAGAACTTCTCAGAGACTTTACTAGGGTGATGTGAAATGTGAATCATTAAAAAGAGAATACAGTAGGTCACACTTCACTCATATATTTGAATAGGAAAATGTCCCCCCCCCACTACATCTTGCCCCCAGAACATGAGAACTCACCTCATAGGGTTGTTGTGAAGATTGGAATGAGTTATTGCATGGAGAACAATTAGAACAGTGCCTGGCAGAAGATGAAAACTCTTTGGGCTTATTGCTATCATTATTGTCACAAACATGTCTAACTGAGACCTCACCAAGTGATCCTGTCCCTCTGAGAAAGAAACAGAATTGCATGTAGATTAATGGGGATCTTTTCAGGAGCTTTGAAGATCCCATACAAATACTTCACAGAACCAGTATATGACTCTCCTTGGGATCCTTTGAATCTGAAACCAGTTCAAGTGCAAGGAAGTTTATTCTCTTCCATTCTTCCCAAAGCCTGGCTAACTGGGATTCAATTAAATAGCATGGAGTAATGATTCAGAGCACAGCCTTTGGTATCGTGTTTAAATCTTGGCTCTTTTATTGGTTACAATATACCCTTGGGCAAATTGTTAAAAGGAGTGGTGCCTATAAATCTATAAAATTTGAAAAATAATATTCATCTCTCTGGCTTGTTGTCAGTAACTCAAGAGATTATGCATTTGAAGTACTTGGCCCATGCCTGATACATGGTGAAATGCTCAATAAATGGAAGTTCTTAGGTATTGCAGTAATAGACTCATTTCTTTAGTTTATTTAAACCATGAAATACTAGCTAACTTTACCCCTGTAGTCACTGCCACAGTTTCCACAAGGACCAATTTGCTTCACATCCAATAGCAATTTAGTAAATATGTAGGCCACTTGGATTGTGGACTAACTGGATTGCTGGATTAGGCCTCTGAGGTCGAAAGGGTAACTTCGTGCTTTTGGGAGCTGAACGGGGAAGACATACAAGCTCTCAGTGACCACTCCCTGGGCAGCTAGAACAGGCACACTAGATTTCATAAGATCAAAAAGCAACTCTGGCATTCTCTTCTTTTTTAAAACCTATCAACAATTCCTCATATCATACATAAATGTTTAGTTCCTAGTTAAAATAAAAAGTATTCCCAAGTTCATACTTCACAACCCAGTGGTCGGAAGCTGTGGGAAAAATAATTTTAATTTTAGATGTTTCACGCAACCCGGCTAATGTTATCTATCCTGTTTGGGCAGGGAGAAAACTGGCAGGCGTCGTGAGATGGGGAATTTATGTGAGTTAATGGAAATGTTGTGGCTGACCAACAAAGGAACTTCCCCAGCCAAAATCAAAACAAAGATATTAACTTGGAAGGGGGGAGAAAGCCTGCAGCATAACAATATCATGCATTGAAACCTTATCTAGTGGTTGAGGTAATTTGGTTCGAAGAACTTAAAGAGCATTTTGTAGTTTATGGAAACTGCCAGCAGATACTGTATTTAGCAACCTCTCCACTATTAAGTTCACATGCCTCCCTTTCTTCTCACCAAGTGGGGCCATTTAACTTTCTTATCTCTGGGTTGTTACCAACCCATCTGAGATCTCTTAAGGACAAAAGCCAAGTTTTGGAGCTTGCAATGCATCCATCTCTCATTCTTCCAGGAAGGAGTCTTTCCAAAACAATCACACACACACACACACACACACACACACACCATCCTTATTGCAAGTTCACAATTAAACTTTATAATCCTCAATTAAATAATTCAGAGGGGTTATTCTGATTGAGCCAGCTATTGCAGATAAATAATTCGAGGTTTAGAGACCAATTCTTTTCTTCTCTTTTATCATTCAGTATCATGACTTTCTTTGTGTAAATAATAGGAGAGTAACCAGGGAAGAACAAGAAGACCTTGTAAGGAACTTACCAAAATAACCCTCTCATGGCTCCCACTGGCCCCATCTGGCCCCCAGCCGCTCTCCTTTGAAGTCCTGGTGCCCCTCCAAGGACTACCCTGCGCCCCTGAAGCTAGAGCAAGTGCTACAAGGGCTCTCATTTGACCCACACATGTAGTTAACTCTGCTCAGACAGCTGTAAGGAGACGATAGCTCTTATTTCCCCGTTCGTTTTTGTAGTAAAATATGCTTATTCTGCCACCGACAATTTCTCAAGACTGGCATATTATTATATTAAAAATTGGTTTCATTTGTTATAGATAATATTAATATCATTAACAGTAGTAGTTACATATAATACTAGAACTACTACCCAAAATATTAATTTCCTATAATCCAATTTGTTTCCTCTTTCATGTTTTAAGAATTCAACATCATTAAATGTTCTATTAAAATTAAATATAGTTCTAATTTTGTTTTCTACACAATATCCTTGAGAATTATTGATTCAGGAATTAAAATATATAGTATTTTTTAATCCTTTTATTTTCCCTTAGCTAAAAACATTATTGTAAATATGTTGATTAGAGTTTTGAAAGTCTTTTTCCTACTTAAACTATATAAGAATGTATAAATTAAAATTAAACTTTATCTCGGAAATTTCACCAATGTCCTATTGTTCTTTTTTTTTTTTCCGATTAGATACAAATCTCAGTGGATATTTGTTCTACTGTTTTCCATGAAATAAAATACAGAGAAAGAATGTATTTTGCTCTTACTTACTTTTTGCTGAAGGAGTCTTTAAAAAATAAATTATCCAATATGAATTTTCATAAACCTACATAATGTAGGGAAAACAGACCATTCTCACATGTAGAATGAGGCCACTGAGGAACAGGATTCTATGTACCTTTAAGTCCCCTTTTGCCATGAGAAATTTGAAAAAAAATTACTTCTATACTTCTTAGCCAGTGAATATCTGTCCCAAACTTAATTCTGTGATACTGAGAGATCTTAAAGGGGGTCAGGGAAAGCATTATAAAGCATTAAATGAGTGCATTAAAAACCAGAAAGGTCTACTTTGGAAATCTTTCACTTGAAAGTCAAATAGAATATAGAAAGAGAAAGTATATTTGTCATTCTGGATCTTCAAAGTCATGTAGTCTCTTAAGTGATAAGTATTCAGATACAAAGCTGACCCCATCTACAATAATTTACAGATCAGATTTTAAAAAGAGCCTATGCTTTGATTTATGGAAGACAGAATATGCAAATATGGGGGGAAAGTATAAACTTAGAGATTTCTTACTTCAAGTGTTCTGATAAGGATTCCATTCTATTTGTAGGAAAAGTAACTGAACGCCTCTCATAGACAGCAGATTGTAAGTTTAGTATGTTATGAAGAAAGGTTTTTGAGTGAAGTTCTTTGGAGGCCAGAGTTCTAAGGTAAACTATGAAATCACGTGGGTGTTGAATTTGACAAATCTTGGAGGGCACAGCTACCTCCACCCTCCAAGACATCAAAGAAAGGGCAACGTCTGGTGATTAACCTCACACACAAAATTACTGGGTCGTGGGCTGGAGACGGGTTTTCACAGTTCCCTCGGTGACTTGTTTTGCTAGTCTAAGAACTAGCAGGATGGGGGAAAACAGCTGCGCAGCGTTGGCTCTCTTCTTTCCGAGGCGGGTGTGACAGCAATACAATCGGTAGGTTTGTTTCCTGCTTCTCTGAAGAGCATCCGTCTGACACCTAGTTTAGCCTTTTCTGTGGTCTAAGTTTAACTCTGAAAAGCTCATTTTAATTTGACTAATAATAAACTATAAGTGATTTTAAAAATAAATCATTGAGTTGAGAGGAAGCATGGAAGTTCTCACCACCTATCATGTATGAACTGCTCCCTATAAACTGGTGCACAATCACCTTTAGAACACGCCTAGAGATTTTACAACATGAAATAGCCTTTTATTTTTTATGAAGTCTCTGATTTTTAGAAATGTTTGCCCTATGCAAAATGCAAGCTTGAATCTCTGTAATGCCTCCCCATTATTTTCAGTTCTTTCTTCCAGTTATGAAGAATCACTATCCCCATCACACTAGCTATAACACAAGAGCTCTTTCTATCTCCTCACCTCTAGTACAGGCCTGACACACGGTAGGCTCTCAAGAAATGTTTGTTAAATAAATGGCTGAATGAAAGAATGAATGAATGAATGAACAGTCACCCCATGACAATGCTAAAAATATTGCTAGACATTCCTTCCAGGTTAAAAAGTTTCAATTATTTGTTCATCCTGTAAAATGGTTTTCAGATTTTTTTTACCAGCTGTGACTTTGAAGGTCCGGAATAACAAACACACTTCCTCTTGGATGCCAGCAACAGTTTACAATAAATCTCATTTAATTCCATATACATTCTATTTGACTTTCAAGTGAAAGATTTCAAGTGAATAGATTCAATTCCTCCTGAAATATAGGAAATTACCAAGAATATCAACAAGGTTATATGGGGCCAGTCAGCTGTCTAGATACTCTCGAGTTATATTTCTTAATTGCCTTAGAGTTCAATTTTTCCTTTACCATTCCAGCTGAAAACGTTCCTTGTAATTTCATTCAAAAAAGTTATTGGAGGATGGGAACTCATTAGGTCAATAAACCAAAGCATCCTTGATAAAGGTCCAGGTAGCTTAAATACTGATTCTTCTTCTAAAAACATCTCCAAGACTCAGGTGTATTGAAATAAACATTCAGGTCTGCAATTACACATGTATGCATAATCAGTTACTCCAGCACTTTTTAATGGGAATTATACTTGCCCTTCTCATTTTAAATAGTTTCTTCTTTTTCTTTTTTATGGTCCACCAAATTACATCTGACTAAATGTACCTATTTAGTGAAAATGGATTCCATTTAGAGCATAATCTTATCCAGCTATTGTTTTCTTCTGGAGGAAATAATGGAGAACATGTGCAGATGCTTAATACCAGGCTCCTGTTTCTAGAATTACAGTCTTAAAGCTGTCAGGACTGTTCAAGAACAAGAATGATACGGAGCTCCTTCGGCATATGAAACACCGTTTCCGTGAACATTTAAGTAGGTGAGGCAGGAGAATGCTAAACAACCGGCATAGAGAGCTTGAAATATCCAAGTGAAGGGACGCTTTCTTTTCTTCTCAGTTGTCAAGACATCCTGTTTTCCCACAAAATAAAATGAATCATATTTTCTAATCTATTTTGAATGCACTGGGTTTTTCTAGTCCATTCTGTTTCAATCTCACAATGTGGTGGCCCTCCATCTGGCCACCAAACAAGTTATTTTGCTTAAATTTCTTCTGGAAGAAGAGTACATAAAGTATATCCACATTTTTCTGTCAAATTGTTGTAATTACTTTGGGTCTGCAAGGGCATAAAGGTGTATTTTCATCACTTCCTTTATTCAGTAAGGACAACCAGTCAATGTGTCTTCCAAAAGCAGACTGGATGCCAGCAACAGTTTACAATAAATCTCATTTAATTCAGTAGGTCTAGTCAAAAAAGAACAGTGATTTTAAAAACTATGATAATAATTTTAAGGTAATAATTGTGATAATAATTTTAAATTTTTTAAATTATGATAATTTTTATTATGATAATAACAATGGTTTCTCCCATAAAAGGAACAGTTCTATAAAATATCAATAATACTTCCTAAAAGTACGTGTTAGAGAGATTTGTTGTCAACTTTTCTTAAGATGAGCCATATTGTATAGCTTATAGCTAATCAGAAAAATTACCCTATATCCTGTTTAGAAAGAGAAATCAGTTTATTTGTGCAAATTACAGAAAGCATTAAATAGTAGTTCCTACTGAGGACCATATTAAAAAGCTATGTTTGAGGCAATAAAATCCCAAGTAATTTTGTTGTGACATAAATCAATCCTATTATAAGCATGTGACTTTGCAACTGATAAACAGAGCTTCCTTTTCACATACTATGTGAAAAACTTTCAGAGGAACAACTGAAGCATTAAAAATGGGGATCATTGATTTAACCAATATGCAAGTAAAGGGACTCCTTAGAGTCATCCACTTTAAGTTTCTTTAGGGAAAATAAAAGGCAGAAATGGCTACAAGGAAGCATACAAACTCTGGAATCAGAAAGACTTGGATTAATATCTGGACCTCAGTGCTTAACTTTTGTGTTCTTAGGCAAATTACTTTACTTTCCTGATGATAACCCTATTCCTATCTTCTAGATTTGCTACAAGAATAACCACTGAAGTATGTGAATCACCTCACACAAGATCTGGGTCACTGCAGATTATAGGGTTTTAAGAATGCATTAGATGTGACCCTACTTCATGAGGAAAATATTTAAATGCATGTGGGGCATGTGGAGGATGGTGTGTATGAACATCCATATGTATCCATATGTCTTTGTTAAGGGAACTTCTTTTTCTGATTCAATCTTCATTTCTTTAGTTAGAAAGGATATGGCTACATGAAAGACAAATAGCTAATTAAAAAACAAGTTCAAATTTTTATATTTTTTCATCTTTTTAACTTTAATATTCTATAGACAAATGTGTCATGGAAATTTAAGTATAAACTGGAGTATTTTAAGTTGGTAAGGTTTCAACTCTTCAAATAATTATGGTAGAAAAGAATGGTGCCTGTGAACGGAAGGGGAATGTTTTGAAACCTTATCACCATGAAAATGAATAAGCATGATGATGAAACACGTAATGTAAAAAGAAATACATAAAGCGGTGATAACAGCATATGTAACTGGAGAAAAGGAAAGTGTGTAAGGGGGTGATAAAACAGAAATCTAAAGATCAACAGACAAAAATACTTAAAGCAATGTGCAGTTTTATAAATAATCCAAGACACATTGTTATAGATCTCATAAATTCTTACTTTTAAGAAGAACAGTCTTCTATTTGAATAGGAAATTTGCTTTTATTATGGATTTTTCTTTGCTAGTGTTATAAACTGCAGAACCACAATTCGGTAGGTTTGGATTGATGTTAATGACTAGAGATTAAATTACAGTGTTTCTGTTTAACTCGTCAACGATATAGCACTTGTTTTAATTAGAATAAAGAATTTGGTTTACAACATTGGACAAAATGATTATGGGCTTTTCAATCTTCATAAAATCTGCACCACCAGTTTTGTAGCACTGGACACTTCACTACTTTTGGCACCCGAAACATTGCTCACAATTGAGGCTTCTATTCAAGGAGCAAAAGGGCATTTGAACCCGAATCCGTTGACTTGTTATTGGGTAACAATTTAGTATCTTCTCTTGTGTTATATGCTAATCATGGTTTATTTTACCTCTTTCCTCCTATATGCCAAGAGAGGGGTCCTTTATCAGATTTCCTACATTGTGCCCCTTTGAGATATAGCGTACCCACAGAAGTCAAAGGACAAAGAGAACAAACTTCTAGCCTATTATACACCAGGCATGATGCTGGACCCTTTAAATATATTGTTTCATAAAATCCTTATGCCATGCATATTATCTCCATTTTTTAGATAAAGAAATTGAAATTTGAATTAAGTCTCTTGTCCATGGTGACACAACTAGGAAGGTTAGATCTCACCACCTATAAAATCCATGAGTTGAGATAAGTAGTTATTCTAAGTCCCACAACTACCTGACCTGTAGTAACTGCAACTTGTTCTAAGATCGTAGGCTTGAAGCTTCCTGGGAGGAAAAGCCAGGTATGACTGGTCTATGGACCGACCTCTCTTTACTTCTCCCATATCACATAGACAGGGCTCTTTTCTCTGCTAAAAACAAAACAAACAAATAAAAAAGTAAAAATAAAAACTTACTCTCAGCTTAGAAACATAAAGCCCCAGTGAGACCAGTGGTTGTTATAACTCCCCATCCCCAACCTGAGCAACATGCAAAGGTACATACAAAACTAAGGAAGGCCAAGGATTGCCAACAACTGTCAGAAGCTAAGAAGAGGCAGAAAAGAACGCGTCCTTAGAACCTTCGCAGGGAACATGGTTCTGCCAACACCTTGATCTCAGACTTCTTCCCTCTCTACCTATGAGTTAATATGTTTCTGTAGTTCCAAGCCACCCAGTTTGTGGTACTTTGTTTCAGCAGTCCTAGGAAACTAATACATCTTAGTAATCCTAAAGACTTTCATCTTCCAAGAATCTTCTAAATAAACAATTTAATTCTTATATGATGATATTTATACTTGCAGGGCTAAATTAAGGAAATTGCCCTTTGAGGCAATGAAATAGGGCTTAAATCAATTAGTACTGATTGCTGTGAGGATTAAGTAATATAGTTAAAGCTCTTAGTCCAAAATCTGGCAGGTGTCTTGTGCTCAGTAAAGAACAGTGCGTTCTCTTTCTTTTTCATTCCTCTTAACCCAGGTTATTTGCAGGTTTTAAGGTCCTGGAGGGCAGAGATCGTGGCTTGCCACCTCTCATTCAGTTCCTTGTCTTGCTTATGTGTACAAAAGAATGAACTATTTTTTTAACTTAAAGGAATGAAAAACTACTGGTCTCCCATAAGGTAAGGCTTATAGCAATGCATAAAGACAATTTCTAGAATTAGCAAAAATAAACATTTCGAATTCACAACAGACAAAAACCATTGTCCTTTGGAATGGGAAAGCCTTATCATTATATTACCTTTACTGTACTACCATAGACCTCAGCTCCGGAAAACCTGCTGGTCTTTGCTGACAAGAAATATGCTCATCCAATCAAAGATAAGCAGGAAGTGAAATGTTACGTGCCATGAAAATCTTACTCAGAGCTTAATTTTTTGCACTTGGTTCATAACGACTTTTCCATCTTCCTTCAAAGAAAATAAATCTTCGATTTCAAAACCATGTGTCGGAGAGACAAAAAAAATCTGTCCTGAATTATATCATTCTGAACTAGCTACAAGACACTGTTTCTTTGCAATGCCTGATTTCACAGTGCATAGATATGCAAACAAATTGCTCAAATCTCTTAAGTCTACATTTTTGCATTCTGGAACTCTAAGTATCACTGTGTGGCTATATAGTTAGCAGACGCACTGGTTCTCCCTGCCTTTTACTTGCTTTTTCCATAAGCAGAAGCTGGATCTAATTTCCAAATGAAAGACCTCTTCACCAAAAATTTATTTCTATGAAGGAATGGCTTTATAGTGTTTGCCATTTGGGTTCTTTTATTTGGCTTTTTCATTCTCTTCAAAATGTGAATGGAAAATGTTTATCTGCTGGAGGGCTTCACATGCTTCTGCTTTGCTGGCTCAATGATTTCTACTGCCAAAAAGAAAAAGAAGAAAAGAAAAAAGGAAGAAAAAGGAAAAGGAAGAGAAAACCACTAGTCATTGAACAAATGCTGAGCCAACAGCAAAGTTGTTATGCCCTAAAAATGGTATAAAAATTAAAAATCAATCTCATTCTAGTATTCTAATATCTGGAGTTGGGGTTCTGGGTTGACTCCCTGTCGAAATGTTTACTATAGCACAGTGATTAAAATTCCAAATCCTAGAAAAGCATAGATGTATTTGAATTCAGCTGTGCCACTTACAAATTGTGTGATCTTGGACAAATTACTGGACTTTCCCCACCTTTTGTTTCCTTTTCTTTAAAATGGGATAATGCCCATCTCTTAGCACCATTATAGGGATTAAATTAGATAACATATTAAATGCTTAGTATAGGTCAGATAAGTTATCATATTCCATAAATGATTAATAGTATATACTTTACACACCTACTACAGGATTATGGATGGATTGAAGGTAAGATCCTTCATAGCTCAAGTCCACTAAAATCTTGTTACTTAAAGATGGTGGCAGAGTTGATTCCTTCCGAAGGTGCTAGGGAGAATTTGCTCCTTGCCTCTCCCATAGCTTCTGATGGTTGTTGGCAATCTTTAGCAGTCCGTGGCTTGTAGATCTCTGCCTTCCTTTTCACAGGGCATTCTCCATGGTACCTGCTATCCTGAGGGAAACTTTGAATGGAACGAGCTATTAGATGACTCAGTCTTTCTCCCCTTTATCTCCGTCAGATGAGGGATCTGCATAGGACTTGGTGTAGTCCTCCACCAAACTTTCCTCTGGCTTCACTGCCCAGGCATCATTTGCCATCATTCCAGTCCTAACAGAAGTGCTCATGCTTCAGTCCCTCACCCTACCACTCCCCCAGGCCCCCCATGTGCCCTTGGCCAACTGGAGAAGCCTTGGGATCAATCCCATCTCAGCAAGCGATCCCATCAGCTTTCACTATCATTGAGCCAAGGGCTATACAAGGCTTGGTGACACAGCCCTAAAGTTTTGCCTTGGTGGGGTTCTGAATTCGAGGCATTCAGTCATAATTCCATAGATGTAGCTTTGCCCCTTTGGCTCCTCAGCCAACCACATACACCAAATGCCTGTACCTGCAGCTTCCTTTCCTACAGAGTTGGGTTACCATAGCAACAACTCCTCATTAGCAAGGTACAACTAACATATCTCAAACTGGGTCCATCATTATCGTATCACCTGGGACCTTGTTTAAATAAAAAGTATTAGGCTTTACCCCAGATCTGCTGAATAAGAATTTGTATTCTAATAAGATCCCCAGGTAATCTGCACATCATAATGTGAGAAGCACAGTTCTAGAAGTTGTATAAGTCTTGCATTCCAAACTGAACTATTAGATGGGGGGGAAAACTCACAGGGATGGAATTCATACTCCCTATTTGTTTTACTTATTTCTTTTCTTATGAGCGATGGCCGAAATTCAAGTTGATGAAGCAACATGGTTCAATATAACTTGTATTTATAATACTATGTGCTTTGAGAGAGAGAGCAAGAATCTATAAAACAGAATGCAAGAGAGAGAACAACTTAAATTAAGTCCACCATTCCAGACCACATAATCAGAATGAGTGAAGGATTGGGTGTGTGAATATGCTATTGAATTACTCAGTTCCAACGTGTCTCTGTATTGTAATATTATGGTGTCTCATTTCACTATGATTCAAATGTTTAAAAATATACAGTTTTCATTTACTAACTACTGTACTTGGTGCTTAGGCAGATCACAGTGCTGGTGATCTATTCCAGTAGTGAAGAAAAAACGGACATATATGTATGTTATTATTGATAGACCTAGCTTAGGATTCACAATAATGTCTTCCTAAGAAATTTTTAAGGGTGATTTAGACCAAAGCCCCAATTAAGAATCTATTAACATCTATTCTACCACTAGCCACAAGTCATCTGCAGTTGACAAAATATACTTCTAATAAAGTTTTTAAACTTACTTCCCTATGTATTTTTTATAATTCAATAAAATTATAGAAGATGTGCTATACAAGTTACTGCCTAAGATCATGCATGCTGTAGTAGGCAGACTTAAGGCCAACAACTATGTCTATATCTTAATCTCTGGAATTTGTGAATACATTACTTCACATGACAAAAGGAACTTTGCAGATATTAAAGACCTTGGGAGGAAAAGATTATTCCAGATATTCTAGATATTCTAGAATATCTGGGCAGGCCCAATCCAATCATATAGGCCTTTAAAACTGGAAGAGCTTTCCAGGCTAGAGTTGAAAGGACTATAAAACTTGGAGATGTTTGTTACTGAGGAAGAAGGGTCAGAGAAATGCAATGTGAAAGGAAAACCTCTGTTACTGACTTTGAAGATGGAGGAAAAGGGTCCCAGGAGCCAAGGAACACGGGCAGTCTACAGAAACCAGGAAAGTCCAGGAAATGAATTCTCCCCCAGAGCTCTAGAAAGGAACACAGCCCTACTGACACCTTGATTTTAGCCCCAGGAGACCAGTGCCAAAATCCCAGATCTGTAAGATAATTAACATGTTGATTTAAGCCACTAAGTTTGTGGTCATTAATTATGGCAGTAAGAGAAAATTAAAAACAGTAAATAGAAAATTTAAAAATGTGAAACAGCAGAGAAACCTAGAAGATCTGTTTCACCCATCACAATGCCTTTAACACGGTTCTCCCAAAATATGTGGAGATATTTTGATGATGCTCTATCATCTCATTCTTTCTTCCTTATATGGTATTTGGTGTGCACCATGCTCTTAATTTGCCTATACACCCCATGCATCCCAGTTGCATCATTATTTTGAACTTGCAATTAAAGAGGTAGAGGGTATTTTCAAAGATTTTTTAAGTGGGGAGATAAAAATGCAGAGGCTTTTATTTTATTTTGGTTTTAGTTTCTAATGGACGCGTAACTCCTTATTAAACAAACTATATTAGTGATCATACAATTATCAGTGGAGTTCCAAGAAGTGTCTTCTTCCACTGATTAAGGTACACTAGTTACAAGAAGAAGTTTTTCCATCTCATTTAAGAAACACTTTTGTTTCTAGAGCAGTGGCTCCCAAATCTGACAGCATACCAGAATCACTGAAGAAACTCCTCGGGAAAGACCACAGTCTGCTATTTCAAAACAGCACAATTCTCCAGAAACTAGAATCACAGTGCCAATGGGAGTTTGAAATAAATAGCACTCTTCTGCGTAAAAGAACAGTTGTAGCTTCAAAGAGCAATTTCCACATTTAAGAAAATGTTGGAAATAAAAACTAAAGAGCTAAGAAGGTAATCAAAGAGCTAGAACGTCGCTAATGAGCTAGAAGATAAATGCTGGAAATAAAAATTAAAGGGCTAGAAGGTAATGGTTTGAGCAGTTTTCTTCTGTTATTAATCATAATCATGTTTGAATACGTAAATTTGGTGATGTGGGTAGGGTGTTACAGCATGATTCAGATGGAGGAATTTCAACATCTCAATAATTTCAAAGCAGTCGATTTTTCAATATACCTAACTGAACTCCAGCAGGAAGTCCTCCCTGGTTTCAGAGCCTCTTTCCATGCTTGGCAGCACCTGGTTGTGGGAAAAAGAACACCTTCCGCAATCTCTTGGCAACTAAGAAGTTTTGTTTGTCTGGACCGAATTTCGGGGATCTGGATGAAGTCTTTAGTGACTCCCAGATCATGCTAAGTGCGCAGTATTTGTCAAGTGTTATATTCTATACGATTCATTTGATGGCTGAATTGGGTACAAGCGGTTTCCACTTTTTCTTTTTACTCTCTGCTCATCCCCTCCCCCACACTCATACTGTGTACCTGCCAATCTGACCCCACAGAGAGAGAAGTGAAAGGCCAAGTGACAATGTCTGCATTGTGTCCTACTTTTTTGTACAAAGCAAAGCCAAATGAAAACCAAGGAAACATGTACCTGTTAAATAAGAACCTTTTGGCAAAAATATTGTTCTAAAGTTTGATGGGGAAGTATACCATTTTGAGAGTGAATTGAAATGAAATCTTAACCTTCTTCATTGTAATTACTTTGAAGGGGAAAATGGAGGGAAATAAGGAGTGTTAATAGGACAAATACATCAAACATTGATAGACTGTGAAAACTTTTCAAAGAGACAGTGTTTTCAATGTTATAAAGCAAAAAAATTCCTTAAAATAAAACTTCATTTCAAATGTTCAGAGCTAATGGATAAAATAAATAGGTGTACTTTCTTATAACAATGACTATCATAGTAACTTCGCTTTTTTGAGGTTAATCGTTTTTCCCCAGTGCAATAATCCTGAATTCATTTTTAGAAATAGGAGAGTTGCATAGTTTTTTAAGTTTGTCCTTAAATTGAAGTTCCTGCATGGAACTTCAATATCCCTTCTGTGTCAGTGGACTCAAGAGTAACGGAGGTTCTACTTACACTTTATATAGTCATGAAAATTTTAAGTTCGTTTTCAGCATGGGCTTAAGGAAGGTGGCAGTAAGGAAGCAGATTATTTTTTCATATGTATTGCCTTTCCTTGCCAAAGTAGTCATTTATTTCAGCACTCCTGAATGTAATTAGAGTGACTTCATTTGCAGCTCCATTAGTAAAATACACATAATTTTAAGTTATAACACTACAAAAAAAAGAAATGTTTTGAAAAGAAATCAAATACCTTCATGTGATGGTACTATGGCTCACTGCAGAGGTGGTTTTCTAACCCAACGATGCCTTTCCTTGAGCATGCTCATGGATTTTACTGTGATTCCAAATCAACACTTCCTTTGTCATCTTCAAGTGCAGTGGATCTCAAATTGGTTGCACATTGAAATTGATTGAAGAGGTTTAAAAACTAAGAATGTGTGGATTTTACACCAGATTTGGTTTAATTGGTCTGAAGGGGAGCCTGGGCTTCTGCTGATTCTAGTGTGTAGTAAAGTTTAGGAAGTGGTGTGTGAGTGGATGGAAGTCATGCCATATGCCAAGTGTAGACATATAATGGCACACTTGATAGTGTTAGGACTTGAGGTAAACAGCAGGAGGGAATTGCATGTCATTATACAGGTTTGTTAATTCCTTGGGAAAGAGCAGCTCTCAAAATGAGAAATTTCCCAAACTAGACCCCCATATCATCTCCTGATCTTTACTCCTTTTATGGCTGCACCTTTTTGATTCAACTCCAAAGTGTTCCACTGGTTATGTCCCTACCTATGTTTCAGCCTCTGATAAAACAGGGTCAAAAGGAAATAAGTATTCTCTAATCACCACCATTAAAAGCTAAATGGACTCCATAAAAAGCTGTAGAATCATACTGCATATGATTGAGAGGGACTTCAAAGGATTTTATAATTCAACATTCATTCACTTATTCAAGTAATATTTGTTACACATCCACTTTGTGTCTGTTATTGTGCTAGACACTGGATGTACAATGGTAGAAAAGATAGGATCTTTCAATCTGGGTGGGAATGGGCAGTGAACGATAATACTGACTCAAAATATTCAGAACAGCAACAGTTATAGTTAGAATAAATACAGGGTGCTATTAGAACTTAGCAACACTGTTTTGTCTTGAGAAATTCAGGAAGGCATGCAGGCTAAATAAATTATCCAAGTAAAATATGTAATAGGAAAAAGAAGAAGCACCTTGTACCAGGTATAGATAAGTGCTCCTGTAAATCATAGACTTGTGGGTCCTTTTAGAACTTTATCTTAAAGGGGAGAGACACCATCCAATTTGTAATTTGGAAACCTCACTCCATCCATGAAGTGGAAAAGCAAAGGGAGAAAGTCAAAGCTCCTTTAATGTTTCATACATACAATACCTTAAACACACACACATGCAGATGGAACTTTCTCTAGACTTTGAATGATTTATTTAATGTCTAATTAGGCTTATGTTTATTTCAAAGTGCTTAGGGTTTAATAGTCTATGAAAGTTATAAGTCAAACAAAAATAATAGTACAGTTGGCCCTTGAACATCATGGAGGTTGGGGTGCCAACACCCACACAGTCAGAAATCCACCTATAACTTTTGACTCCTCCAAAACTTAACTACTAATAACTGCTTAACAACTAACTTAACTGTTGACCAGAAGCCTTACTGAGAACATAGTCAATTAACACATATTTTGTACATTATATGTATTATAACTGTATTCTTATGATAAAGAAATCTAGAGAAAAGAATATGTTATTAAGAAAATCATAAGGAAGAGAAAATATATTTACAGTACTGTACTGTTTTATAAAAAAAAATCCACATATAAGTGGAGCCATGTAGTTCAAACCTGTGTTGTTCAAGGGTCAACTATAGTAATAACATAGAAGGATTTCCTA
The DNA here is from genome assembly GCF_011800145.1 of Mirounga leonina. Taxonomy (NCBI): domain Eukaryota; kingdom Metazoa; phylum Chordata; class Mammalia; order Carnivora; family Phocidae; genus Mirounga; species Mirounga leonina. The sequence goes on from NW_023270702.1 coordinate 6,307,092, forward strand.
GATATTAGATATTTTTATTTCCTACGTATTAGATATCTATTCCTAGATATTAGATATTTTACTAAGCAGAAATGTTCAAGATACCTAGAAAGATGACCAATAAATACAATCAAAACTGGACTATATAAAAGAAATATCAATACATTATTCTATGATCAAGAGCATTTGATTATTTGTAATGTCTTTTCATAAACTGCCAAACAGAATTTGTTTGCAAATCTGACAAGTGAAAATAAATATATACATCAAGTGTTATCGAAGTAGAATCAAGTGTGTCTTCTTAACTGAAATGCTTTCATATACTTATATTTTCAGTATGAAGGAATTATAGATTGCCTACTAAAGGATTAGTTCAAAAAGTAGGATTTCCATTGTCTTCAAGCACAGACAAAAAAATTCCTCTTAATTTCAAAATAGGGTATTATAACCCTATTATGCCCTTCCTTGGCTAATGCTCATTTAGTAATGTTTTGAGGACTGAAAATCTCAAAAAAATAAAATAAAAAATAGTGGAATTTAAAAGTAATGTTTCAACTGAGGAAGAACCTGGGCTACTACTCTCCACTGGCAAGAATCAGAAACACTGAAAGTCAGGACAACATGTGGGCTTGGAAAGAGGTACCTACGCAGAATCTAAACTTGCTCTGTATTTATGACATATTATTGCAAATAAAAAGCTTAAAAAAAAAAACACGAAAGGGCTAGAAATGTGCAGCTGGGAGAGTAGAGGGGAGAAGATGGGTTCTTATTTTAAACATATGTATTAATTATCTCACAAAGCCAGGTAGGAGTTTGCAGCTGGAAGGGATAGAGCAAAGGAAAAATAAAATTTTGTTTCAGAATAAGTTTATGAAATCATGCTTCAACAAGGGAACTTGCAGCTGGGGGAGGGCAAAGAGACAGCAATATTTTTCAAGAAAGTCACTTTAATAAAATATGCAAGACTTCATTTTGACATACTATTGGAAGGGACATTCTTGAATCAGTATCAAAGTGGAATAAGGCATTTTGTTACACAAAAAAACAATTGTAGGCTCTTTGGCTAACAGATATTTTTCTTTAAATGAGTACTTGCTAACCAGTTTCTAAATCTCTGTAATTCTGTGGGAATTATTCTCGAATTGCAGGGAATAAGAATTTGGCTCCAGGTGATGTTTCCTCAATTCCTCAAATTTATACTTCAAAAGGATTTATTTTCCCCTACGGATCCCAAAGCATTTAGCCATCTGTGAAATTTACCATCACTTTATAGACTTAAATGAGCTGCTTTTTACACTACAACAAAACAAAACAAACCTATGGGTTTTTTCTTTCCATTTCAATGATTTACCTACAAGTAGGCTGTCTTCCTACAAGGGTAGGAAAGGGGTAACTGGATGATGGCTATACTCACAGTGTATGTGCTCTGAGTACAGCCATGATTCTTGGTTAAAGACCCATCAACCTAAAACTATAAAATGTCTAACAAGTCCCTTTAGAATTATAGTTTAACTCTTTATTAACACAGCTAAACCTAAGAGTGGGTGGGCAATAAAAAATGATAAATACTTCTATTCCTAGTTTCTAACTTGAAAAATCTACTAAGTACACATCGGTGTTTTCACATAATCTTTCACTGTCATTAATTTAAGCTAAATCAAATATTTAATTTAATCTTTCACTTTTATCAATTTAAGCTAAATCCAATACTGAATTTACACGTCCTTTTTAGGGGAGTACCAGGGTGTTTGTCTTTTTCTCTGTATTTCCAGTTCTAGGACAATACTTAACCCATAGAAGGTTCTAAATAAATTTTGGTTAAGAGAAAAAATGTGGGGTTCAACCTAAGTAAACTAGGATGTTAAACTAAAGAGAATAGATCAAGTTGCCTTCCTGGTTCACCTGTTAAGTTCTGACAGTCTTGAAAGTTTTCTGTTTACTTTGCTGCTAACCACTGGAGGAAAAAGACTGAGAATTTGCATAAGAAAGTTGTTCTCAAAGTTTTGAGTTTAAGGACCCTAATGGCATCTTAAAAGCTATTGAGGTCTTCAAAAACTTTTGTTTATGTTTGTTGTATCTATCCATAATGACCATATTAGAAGTTAAAATTTTAAAAATATTTATTAATTCACTTACAAATAATAATAACCTCATTATATAGCTTATGAAATATAACCGTATTTTTAAAAACAGAAGAAAAGTGTAATGAAGCATCATTTTACATTTTTGGAAATATAACATCTGAGTAGAAGACAGCTGGATTCTCTTATCTTCTTCTGCAGTTAATTTCTTGTGATATGTCATTTTGGTTGACATAGATTTTTAAAAATCTGGCTTCTCATAGATACGTAGTTTGAAAGAAGAGGAGTATTTTAATAGCTTTTTCATATAATTGTGACTATTCTTTGATTACTAGGCCAGAACTTGACAGATAGTAGTTTCTTGAAGGTTAGTTGCAGTATGGAAACTGAAACCATGTCAATGAACCTTTCATACTTTATCACATTAAAACCCTTTGGTCTACTTTGCATTGTGATTTTTGCAACATTATGCATTGATCACTTAGAAAATGTTGTTTCGTACAGTTATGCAGACCTTGAAAGCTCTAATGTTATCATGGCAACAAATATCATGAACCGTTTTTCTTGAAGTAACAGGTTCACTTTGTTCATTTCTGAGAAAGTATTTGCCAAATACTTGCTAAGTCTGAATAACCACAGCTTATTTTTCAGTCATTCTTTCAGGTAAAGAAAAAAAAAAAAGCAGCTAGTTCAACTTGCAATTCATATATTGCAGTCGTATCATGGCATGCAGCAAAAGTACTTTATGCATACTTTCTATTTCATCACACAGACTACAGAAAAGATGGCTTCTCAAGGATCAAGATGTAATAAAATGGATTAATTTTCACTGCTTCATCAAGAGCATTCTTAAGGGAAAGGGGCATACGTACGTATGTATGTATAATTTTATTACGAGCATGTTGATGCAGAATACAATAGCTACTAGTAGTTTGGTGCTCCTATCATGATTCATGCTAAAGTACCAGCAATCTTATTCACCATTGTTTTTGCACCATCGATAACAAATTGTCAGTACAGTGAAAAAAAGAAAAATAGCATCTTAGTGTTATTATGAAAAAAGTTTTGATCTTTAGACTTCTTGAAAGGGTCCTGGGACATGCCCAGGAATCCATGGACCAAACTTGGAGAACCACTGGCCTAAAGCAATTTTTTATGTCAATAAATTAGAAAAAATTAATTTAATTTCCTATTTTGCTCTTAAAGGAAAGAGTTATAGCAGCTCCATCATTTTTAGAACAGGAAGTTGCTAACTAGATATAACTTACCATTTTTTTTAAAGATTTTATTTATTTATTCATGAGAGACAGAGAGAGAGACAGAGGCAGAGGGAGAAGCAGGCTCCCCGCGGAGCAGGGAGCCCGATGCGGGACTCGATCCCAGGACCCTGGGATCATGACCTGAGCCGAAGGCAGACGCTTAACCATCTGAGCCACCCAGGTGCCCCTAACTTACCATTTAAATAACAAAAATCATTTAAACCACTCTCTCCAAGATGCAGAATTCATCAAAAGCCAAACCACTGAAAGATCTCATATCCTATGCATATAATATTGCTGAAGGGAAAGTTTACACATAGATTTTAAAGTGATTTTAACCTGTTTTACTGCAGCTTAAGCATTATAACCTACTTTACAAGCAAGATACTCAAGGAGCAAATAAGTTAATATCACTCCCAGTAGAATCATTCAGCAACAGTTTTTTGCAAAGGTGATTAAAATGAACATCATCCAATATTTATGTTAGCTTCAGTGCTGAAACCTTAAAATTCATTATTCTCCTCATTCATTATAAGTAATTTCACCTCTATTCACTATCCTAGGAAGTTACAGCAATAAGATAGAGATACGTTTTGCAGAAGGGGGTGTTTATTGAAGCCATAAGTGCTTTTCTTAAAAAAAAAAAAAAAAGTCTCTACATTCTGGGTTAGGTAGCACATTTCCAAAGCCATGATGTTTTCAAAGATGATGAGTAAGCAGGGAGATATCCAGGTTTATATATCAGGGGAATAGTCCAGAAGGTAGGGATATGTGAGAGTGGGAAAGGGGTTCATCATTAGTTGAGAAAGAAATTCATAAAATCTTTATCTACATTCTCTAAGGTCTGAGTCCTACTCTTAGACAACTTTCCCTAGTACTGTTTATCATAATGTTGCCAACATATGACCTCTAAAAGTTACTTTTAAAGTGACAACACTTTTCAGAGGACATGCTCATAGATGTCTACCGCCTCTTGAATTTCATCTGCAGATATCCCACCTGAATGGAAAATCCTTAAGTTATACTAAGATTCTCATTTTTCTTTTGTATTACCTTTAATTTTTTTTTATTTTTAAATAGATGAAAATATATTTGACACATACAAAATACACTTAAGTATTTGTAAGTTATCAAACACAACTGTGAACCCATCATCCAACCCAAGAGCTAGAACAATATCAATAACTTGCCTCTATTTGGTATACCTTCCATATACTGATTCCCTTACTCCTCCCAAAATGAACACTATCCTCAATATTATTTATACTGTTTTTTTCTGTCACTATTATATATCAAAGCTTCATTCATGCTCACTTCTAGCTGTAGTTCATTTAAATATTTTCACTGCTTTATAACACTCCACCATATTAATCTACCATCATTTATATATGCATTCTCTTGTTGAAAAACTAGGTTGTTTCCTATTTTTTTTTTATATTATAAGCTATGCTGCTATGGTCCTTTTTATACATATCTTCAGGTGCACATGAAAAAAGCACTTCTCTGGGTTGTTCTTAAGAGTGGAATTGCTAGGTCATAGCAAGTATGAATGTTCATAATTACAAGGTATTGCCAAGTAGTTGTAGTAATTACACTCCCGCGAACAATGTAACAAAGTTCCTTATGTATTTCTGCACATTTGGTATTATTAAGGTCTTAATTTTTGATCATCCAATGTGTATGAAATGGAAGGTCAATATCTTAATTTGCATTCTCTTTACTATTAATAAGATTGAGGTCTATTCAAATATTTCTTGACCATTTTATTACTCTTCTGTCAATTGCTTGTTCATGTGTTTTTCCTATTTTTATTGGATTGTTTACCTCCCTTTTCTTTTCTTTTTAATTTAATTTAATTTCCAATATTGTTTAACTCCCTTTTAATTCATTGTTGATTTATAGGGATTTGTTGAATATTCCAGACACCAATCCTTATTCATACAAGATTTGTGCTGGCCGTATATACTCGGACATCTTCTAGCCAATGGCCTGTTTTCTACTTTCTCTTTCTTTTTTTAATTTTATTTTATTATGTTATGTTAATCACCATACATTACATCATTAGTTTTTGATGTAGTGTTCCATGATTCGTTGTTTGTGTATAACACCCAGTGCTCCATTCAGTACGTGCCCCAGTACTTTAATACCCATCACCAGGCTGAGGAATTCTTAATCTCAGGAAACAAACTGAGGGTTGCTGGAGTGGTGGGGGTGGGAGGGATGGGGTGGCTAGCTGTTTTCTACTTTCTTTATGGTGTCATTGGATAGGCCAGTGTTCTTACTTTTAATACAGTCAAATTATCTTTTTTTTTTCCTTTTGGTTAGTGCATTGCTTTAAAAAGTCTCTTCTTACTTAAAAGATATTTACTGTATTTTCTTCTAAAATTTCTATATATTTTTCTTTTTATTAATAGACACTAACCCATTTGGAATTGATTTTTATATAAAGTAAGGTAGTATTACAGTATCAGATTTTTTCCATATAAATACTCAATTTTTCCAGCATTAGTTTTTAAATAGTCCCTCCTTCTCTTAATGATTGATGTTCCAATCTATATCTAGGCTCTAGTGTCTGTTTCATTGGTTGTCATTACCACAATATTAATTTTGTCTTTTTCATCTCTCTTGAGACACAGATACTAAGTCCTATAAATGGGATTACAGAATAACCTAAATTTTAGACAAAAGAAGATACTTTTAGTTACTGAAATGAAATACAAATTTCCTCAAATGTCTATGTACCAATATGACAGATAAATCATATTGGTAATATGACAGAATAAAGGAGAAATATTTGATATTTATGATAAAAATTGGGACTATGATAAATGGTGTGATAACAATATCATAACACCTCTTGTGTGATATCATTTCCCCTTTCCCTAAACAATAAATAAGCTTTGTCTTCCCAGAGAGTCAAATTAAAGCAAAGTGATTTGAAAGTCTGAGTTTGGGAAGCTAAGTCACATCTCAATATAAGACTGTTAGAGAACATCATGGCCAATCTAAAAAATCATTCTCCTCGTGTGTTTAGTGTCCATTGCTAACTATATATGTATCATAACATAGGAAAAACTGAACAAACAAACAAAAACATTTGGAAGGTGTCAAGAAAACATAGCTGATGTATGGGTTTTGATGTTATCTTGTCACTAAAAAAATGATTGAAGAATCCAGTCTTACTAACAAAGAACAGGATTTACAAAGTATTTTGTTTTTTTATAGAGTATGGCTAATGAATACCACTTGAGTAATTTTTCCTGTCCTGGCGAAGGCCGACTCGATGATTGAATTGGTTTCCAAATTTTTTTAAAGTTCTGAATTTATACAGATAAAACACCTCCTAGAATATAAACTAATTATGTTCCTCCCATTTGTATGATGTTATTTTTCTTGGAAGGTCTGCTCTGCCCCATATGTATTTTATTCAGCTGAACTGAAATTCCCAAGTCATTTTTCCATGAGCTACTATTAACTCATACCTTTGTTGAGATGCCTGTTTTGATCTATGGAAATATTCTGAAGATACAGCTAAGGAGCTTTCCTGATGTGTGAGAGAAAGAGGTAGGTTACAGAGGAATCCAAGGCCTTTGGTTGAGCAATTAGAAAAATGGATTTACCATTAACTGAAATGAGGAATCCACGGGTGCAACAGATTAGGGAGAGGGAAAAGATGGGATTTTGACATGGTCAGTATGAAATATCTGTTAATGGAAATGTTAGCTTGGAATTTGGATATATTATTCTGAAGCTCAAGAGAGGTTTTTCCTAGAGATACAAATATGGGAGTCATTGGCATATGTTGGTATTTAACGCTAACAAATCATTAAATCATGAAGAGAATGACTGTAGATGGCAAGGATTAAACATCATACTGAGACCAGACCAGGTCCTTTGTTCAAGAAATAATAAAATTAGTTTGTCATAATTTATTCTAAGTAACCTGTGTTATTTCTTAGGTATATCTATTTCCCTAAGTACTGAATTTCATAATCTGCTTTATAATGCAGTCCGGAATCAATATCAAATGGGTCATTCTTATAGAATAAATCTTTACTTCTTGGAAATAAGAATATCTCTTCCATATTGTATTATCCCTTTTACATCAATGGGAATGGTTGAATTATCTTAACACAGTGGAATAAAATCACTTCTGGGTAATAAACTTTTAGTTCCCCCTTGAGCTGAGTAATTATGTCTGCTTATCTAAAGGCCGGGTCAATCCATTTTGTAGGGCATACTTGAGTGAAGATGAAGAGCTTCCCATAAACAAGACATATTAATTTTCAAAGTTATGTTTTGTGAAAGAGAGAAAACAAGAACACAATCTAAATCTCGAAAATGTGATACCATCTATTTCCCTCATTATTTCCCCGAATGCTTTTCCTACCTAGTCATATTCATTACAAGCAGTTGTTAGGGGCAGCTGTTACTAAGATGGAAAGAAATGGAAAAGTTCTTAAATATTGCTTTCTTTTTAAAAAACAAACAAACAAACAAACTTCAAAACATCTGGGCTCTGCACTGACAAATATTTTTGGTGAGGCTGAAATAATTATGTAAGAGATTATGCAGAAGGAACATCAACTAAATTTCTTCTTTGTTGCCTACAGTTTTGAAATCGCCTTTTACTTTCACAGTAGTTTTTGTCAAATGCTATGAAAAGTTTAATGAATGTGTCTAGTTTTTCTCATTTTTAAACCCGGAAGATTACTTAACATTGGAACGTGGTTGCCTGGTATTTGCCAATGATTAGGAAAGCCACCCATTTGATGTAGAACATTTAGCTTTGTTTATTACAATAGCATTTCCCCCTCCAAGGACTTTCCCACCCTTCTGAGAAGTACCCAAAATTCAAAGAGGTGAAGGGAGGAGACATGAACGACAAAACACAATATAAAAGAGGAAATCAAAACCAAAATGTTGGCTCAAACTCTTAGAACAAACCCTACACCCTGGATCCCCGCTAAATATGAGTTAGAGGGTTATGTTATCACCTTAGTCAGAGCTGTTATTGTTAGGCCAGTATATCTGTTGTCACCAGAAAACAGCATAACCAAGTCATACCTCCCCATGGAGGAAAGTGTGGTGTTAGAATTTCAAGAAGGTCCAAATTAGGACACCTGTGTGCCAGAGAGGACCAGCTGCACATGTGGGCTGGCCAGTGCTGCAGGACGCCATCTGCTCAGCACATGGGATGCCAGTTCCTTTGCAGAAGATGGGTTTGAAGGATGGGATTCTTTAAAGAGGAAGCTCACAGCTTGACTGTGACATCCTTAGCCTTCCTCACATTTTAAAATAAACAATTTTAGGAAGAGGGGATTAAAGGCTTATGTCTGAGAGATGACAAGTAGGGTATATGGCTAGCTCCAGAAGAATTGCCTCAGAAGTTCTCCTTCAGATCGGCATTTGGCTTTTCATTCTGGTGACTGATGAAGTATGACTGTAACTCTCAGAAAATTCCAGGTGCTAAGCATGTGCACATTCCAAAAATGCTCTATGTTCTTGTCCCTGGGTTTGCAACAATCAGACCAACCAGGCAATCTCTCTCTTCCTTAGTCTTTCTGAAACATAATGAGACATTTGGCCCACACCTTGACTTCCTGATTATTAATGAAAACATGGTCAGAGAAAACATGGTGGACAATCCAGAATCTATTAAACAATTAGTGTTGATTGCCTTTGCTTCCCCCTCCCAATAAAACCAATATTTAAAAGAGTATAAATTAACACTTCTTTGCAATTTGGGGGGACTGAATTCCCCACAAACTATCTATATTAAATACTTGTTTAGCAACCTATTACCATTCGCCAACCATTAGTAATGATCAGATATTTTAAATGTTTATTTTTTCCTTTAACAGATATTTATAATCTACTCCTCTTAAAGATTATGGCAATTTTGGTTTATTCTTCAGAGATGAGAAGATAAGCACTTTGATAACGTTTCTAGAGTTTACAGGCACAGTTCTATAAAGTTGTTAAGCTCCTAAAACAAAACAAAATAAAATCTCAATATGGGGAAAATAAACTCATTCACTCTTTTTTAAGATTAGTAGGAAAACGGAAAGAAAACTTCAATTTTATAATATAGTTATAACTATATAATATAGTTACAAATAGAGTTGTAGTATCATCCTGAAAAAGCAGTAACTATAACAAAGATTTCACAAAACCCTCTCAACAGATTCCAATTTGACCAAGATCAGAGTATTCACCTTAATTTTCAGGCACAGGAACAAACAACTCATAACCTTAATTGAACCATAATGTAGGCCGACTTGAGAAATTATTTGCAATTCAGATTTAATGCCACTGATCATTTTTCTTTCTTGGTTCATGTGAGGACTGTTTCAGTAAAACATGCTAGTCTGTTTCTGTACAATTAAAAAGTATCTTGTACAAGAAATGAAGCACATAAAAAAATAATCAGACACACTTGCTAAACTAATTGCATATGGAGTTGTGCCAGTTTCCAGCCTCAGTGATTGGATTATGTGTCTCCACTTCATTTTTAATTCTCCTACCCTGCCCCTCAGTAACCGCCAATCTATTCTCTGTATCTCCAAGCTTGGTTTTTGTTTGTTTGTATGTTTGCTGGTTTCTTTCTTTTTTAGATTCCATATATAAGAGACATCAGACAGTATTTGTCTTTCTCTGTCTGACTTATTTCACTTAGCATAATGCCCTTGAGGTCTATCCATGTTGTCACAAATGACAAGATTTCATTCTTTTTATGGCTGAATAATATTTCATTATATCCAAATATTCTATTTATGGCTGAATAATATTCCGTTATATATGGAATTTTATATAATTTCCATTTCTATAAACAATTTCTTTATCCATTCATCCATCAGTGGACACTTAGGTTGTTTCCATATCTTGGCTATTGTGAATAATGCTGCAATAAACATAGGGTGCATATACCTTTTTGAGTTAGTGTTTTTGTTTTCTTTGGATAAATACCAGAAGTGAAATTGCTGGATCATATGATAGTTCAATTTTTAATTTTTTGAGGAACCTCCACACTGTTTTCCATAATGGCTACATCACTTTACATTCCCACCAACAGTGCACAAGTGTTCCCTTTTCTTCACATCCTCATGTACACTTGTTATTTCTTGCCCCCCCTTTTTTTAATAATAACTATCCTAACAAGTGTAAGGTGATATCTCCCTGTGGTTTGGATTTGCATTTCCCTGATGATTAATGACGTTGAGCATCTTTCATGTACTTTTTGGCCATGTGTACAATGGCCTGATAACCTGATAGCCATCTAAATCTCATTCATTTAAAAAAAAATTAAGTGGTCTCCCTACTAACTCAGCAAGGCAAAATCATTCTACATTAAAACTGTGATCAAATAACTCTGAATTTGAAGCTAAACCATCACAGGACCACAGATACCATATGTTGAGCTTTCTAGTAATGTAACTGTTCAGTTTTCCAGCATCTTCTTCTTGCCTGTCTTTCACAAACATTTACTGAGTGCTCTGCCCATGACAGAAGCTCATAAGGCATTGAGAAGATTAAGTGAGATAATATAAAGTTCTTGGCATGAAGTAGGTTCTCAACAAATGTTAGTTGCCCTATCTTCTAGAAGCAAGGTACCATGTATTGCTCAGCTATCTGACCTCACTAATGCTGGCTGGAGGATATTGCTAGGAGTACACTGGATAGTGACACTACACATGGATAAGCAATGATTATGACGGAAAGGTCAGCTGATTTTTCCTGCTTGATTTTGTGAGTCACAAGTAGCTCTGAGTCATGCTCGTTCTTTTCATGCATTTTAGCTGCAGATCACCACTCTTTCAAATCCTTATACTAAATCCCCTTATGATGGTTGCAATGGGCTCATCGTTAAGCCTGAGAGTCTTAAATCTGATAGCATGCGTTCAAAATCAATAATTTGTTCATTGCTTTGGTCACCCTGCCTTGATTCCCTAAGATATTTTAAATGGCCCTTGAAAATTCAGAACATCTTGGTCTCAACAACTATCAGGACATTCTCTCCAGGGGCGCCTCGGCGGCTCAGCCGTTAAGCGTCTGCCTTCGGCTCAGGTCATGATCCTGGGGTCCTGGGATCGAGCCCTCTATCAGGTTCCCTGCTCCGTGGGAAGCCTGCTTCTCCCTCTCCCACTCCCCCTGCTTGTGTTCCTTCTCTGGCTGTGTCTCTTTGTCAAATAAATAAATAAAATCTTAAAAAAAAAAAAAAACATTCTCTCCAGTTAGTCTCTGACTCTCCCAGAAATGGAGTTAAAAACAACAAAATTACTGGTGAGGTTGGGCTGCATTCTTCTTTATTGACGTTTACTAAGAACCAGAATTATATTTTTTGGTCTAACTTAATTTTTTTAAGTGTCAAGCCATCAAATATAGTTGCTCTTTTGTGTTGAAAGCTTGTATATTTCACACACTCCAGTCCAATTTGCAATCAATCACTGGGACGTCAGTGGCGTAAGACCTGAGTGCCGGCACTTGTGCTTTTAACAAGAAGAACCAACAGAGACTAAAATTCAGTTAAAATATGCTGCAGCTGGTGTGGCCAGGACCTCACTGGAATTTCATTTCGAGAAGATTTTTCTTGTTAAAAAGAAAATCTTCCCTCTGAAAAGTGTTGGGAAGATAGCAGTAGGGCAAATAAGCAAGCAAAAAAATTTATAAGGATTTCCAAAGAACATTTTGGAAGCATCATATTAATTTGAATAGTTGCAAAAACATTTTCACTGAAGTTCAGCAATTTAGCTTTTTTGCTGAAATTTTAATAGAATGTTTGCATTAAAAAATAACTTTTGACAGACCTTTTTGTTTTTCTGACTTCAGTGTACACATTTTAATTAAGTGGCATATAAAGTAATGTTTATCACCAGACGGACTCTAGGGAATTGCCCTGTGTTTGATTTGTTCCTGCCTCTTCTTTCAGGAAAAGAGTGGGTTTTGGGTGGGTAATGTGCTGCTGGCTTGCACTCATTAAATGCTTCCTGAACACCATGATCCTCTGAGAAATAGTAACCATATTACATAAATTCTGACCAGGTTCTTCTAATGGAGAAGACTTAATTACAAGATAATATAATATATATATATACTAATATATATATATATTAAATTTTAAGACCATAAACCCAACTGATGGTTTTCTACCTTAAAGCAATCAACATTGAAGGGTTTACAATTTAAACCACAATACTGATTCCTTGACTCAGATTGTCTTTTGGAAGTTTTTGGAATTGCTTTCAGAAACTACACCACATTTCTTTAACATCCTTACCTTCTCTGGGGTTTTTGGTTTATGGAAATAATATAAAGCCACTCAGAGCCAAGTATTTTAAATGTGGTATGTTAATCAGTATGTATAACATTGTTTGTGGTCATAAAGTTATAACCTAAAATAAACATGTAAACTATTTCTGAATTTAGTTCCAACAGAAAATTTAAGTGACAATATCAAAAAAATGAGTTCTCTGCAGTGACTAATTTGGAAAAATAATATTTCAGTGTGGTTGTTGGAAAAAAATCTATGACATCATTTTAAACTTGTATCTTTATCAAATTTCTTCCTTTGATGTATTTTAGCACACATTCCATCCCTCTTCCCTACCTGAGGAAGATCTTGTCCACTTTACTGAACACACCCTCTCTGCAATTCCATTTTTAGGTCACCAGACTCCTATCCTCCTACTAGTGCAACTTTGTTATTTCTTGCCGTTCTAATTCCTGCTAAGTCTACCTCTTCCCACTAATGTTTCTTTAGTGCTTTATAAATGATAAAATTAGGATCAGACCTCCTCAGGGAATAGTGAGGCATTTACAAAGGGAAAAAAAAATCAAAATTTAATTCCTTCTAAAATATTTAGAAAAGAAAAAGCAGACACCACCTTTTCACATTATCACCATAATGTCCACCATGACCAGACCTTTTTCTTCACTGTTTATAGAGATGGTCTTACTCTTCCAGGTCAGCCTGACTGTTCATCAAGGGAATCAGAGTGTAATCTGTGAAGAATGACTAAAATAATTTGATTACATTTTCTCTTAATAAGGAAGGGATCTTACATAGAAATTGATACCCAGGTTTGTTTTATTCATGCTTCACTTAAAACAGAAAGCAGGATGTTCCCATTCTTAACATAATTAAAGTTAAGATAATGAGATAACTAAGCAATGCAATACAAGTGTTCATTCTCAGAACTCTTTGTAAAAAGGAAAACACAGCAGGTTGTCCAACTGTAACATCGTATTGGAAACAGGAATGAACTGGACCATTTCTGGGTACCTCTTTCAATCTTAAAATTCTAACTGGATTCCACAAGAAGACTGCATTTGTCTTTACAGTTACCTATTTCAAGGACCCAGCTTGGCATCTATGTCAAATGTTTGTTTACTATGATTATAGCATCTAATACACTTAAGAAGTAAATAAAGAATTAGCAAGTTGACTGATCTAAAGAATTTCATTACATCTGAATCTGAAATGTACCAATAAAAACTCTCTAGCTGATTTCTCTGGCTTCCAATTTATACGAGGTGGCAGCATGGCTCAGTGATTGGGTAGACAGACTCAAACAAGATTGCTTGGTTATAAATCCCAGCTCTTTCACTCAACAATTGTGTGGCCCCAGGGACAAAGTAGAGAGAAACAAAATAATTGATGACATTGTATGCCATGTCAAGAAGTTTGGACTTCATGCTCTAGAAATAGACATGAGATGGAGAATAGCCTGACCAGATTTTTACTTTAAAAAATCTCACTTTAGAAGTAGTATAGAGGATGGTTTAGAGATGTACAAAACTGTTACAATATTGTAATAGTCCATCAGGAAATGATTATGGTCTGAGTCAAAACAATGACAATTGGAGGACAATAAAGCATCAAAAGAGATCAATATTAAGGAAGAAGTAGAATCCTATAAATTAGAGAATAATTGCTTTAGAGCAGGGATAAAAGCAGGAAGCTTAGACTATTTTTAGCTTAGACAAATGTTTGGGTGAGATTCCAGCACTTGAATGAATGATCAGAGTTATTACATTGTTCACTAGGAAATGCCTCCTTAGCAATACAATATGTTTCCAACAGCTCTGAAAATACCCACTTTCCTGTTTGAAGAATTTTGACAAAATGTATTTCCTCTGTCACAGTCCATGTGATTTCACATCCAGACAACTTGACTACAATTGGCTATTTCCCCAAATTTTATCCATTCTGAACCCCATAACCTATAATGTGTCCAAAATATGACCCTCAGGTTTAGTTTCAGAGCTTTAAAAATATACTTACTTCTATTATTAAGACCCTTATCATGCCTTTCCAAGATAGAACATATAAATAGTAACACATCTCTGACATGATAGGAAAAAAAAAAGGTATAGAGCTCTCCTTGAATATCATGGACAGGATTTCTAACAGCAAGCAAGAGAGCAGTTTGTAGCATGCAAGAATAAAACAAAAACAAAAACTAAGTTTTAATCAGAAAGTTGAAAGTATTACCACTGGCACTGAAATCTTTGAATAAATCCAAGAAAATCAAAACAAATAGAAAAAAACCAACAACACAAAACCAAAAAAAAAAAAAAAAAAAAACCACCTTCCACTTTCAACTTCCTACTTATAAAAAAAGACAATCAAGACAGAAACTGGATTTATGATTCCAGAATCATAAAATCCAATTAGATTAACTCATTCTTGGGTTGATTCTAACTAATTCACATTTGTCCTTCATAAATTCAGAGTGGAAAGGTCTTAATTTTGTTTTGCATAAAATAATCTCTAATGATGTTAACTAAATAAGCAATATTTTATACTTAGCGAAGAGCAAGGAAAATACAATATTATTATTATGAACTAACATTTTACTGATGAGATAACTAAGGTTTAAAGGTGTCAGGTGATTTCTTCAAGGGCAAGCATATAAAAAGATAGGCTAACCAAGTCTTCTGAATTTATGTCCCGTGCTCTTTGAGGTTCACCTTCTGTCCCACGTAGAAACTATAACCATCTTCAACTGCATTTTCTCAGAAATAAAGTATGACTGTGCACATGGCATACGCCCCAAAAGAATAATACTAATGTAGCATAACAGATTCTGAGTAAACATGTCTGAAACATCCAAGTACCACATGCAGTATAGTTATTGGTCACCTATTCCTAGAAGTGGAGAGAGGCAGAGTTTAAGTACATCTCAGGTGAAGAGGTACACCACATAGAGGCCAGAGGCTGACACACTGTTGCAGAAGAGAAAGTGGGAGAGGTCTGAGACAATGCATGCTTTTGTCCATGAAGAATCTACCTGCTCTGCTTTCTACTTTCCCTTACTGGGGCTGATCCTACAGTGCTGCTGATCTCCAAGCATAGTACCCTGAGTTCCATGCAGGGTGAGTATCAAATGAGGCAGAGGTTTTCAAACCACAGGTTTTGATCAATCAATTCAATGAGTCGTGACCAGCATTTTAAAGAGACAGAGAGAGAGCGAGAGTGAGAATAGTATAGAACAAGAGACCAGCATAGAACAGAACAGAAGGAAAGGACTAAAATTTTGAAAATGTCTCACTGCATTACCCATCATAAGAATATTTATTTTAGAAGCTTTTTTTTCAGAGGTGTGTGTGTGTGTGTGTGTGTGTGTGCTGGGTCACAACATAAAGTATCTCTCTGTTCGTGCATTTCTGTCAGAAAATTTTTAAAGCTTTTAGCCTCTATCTTAAATGATGCTTGGACAAAGGTCAAGCCATCTGTGTTCCCAGAGCGCACCATTATCTTCTTCCCTTCTTCTGTGCGCTCCTGCTGTTCTTGGGCAGACTCTCTCCAGCCAGGCTTCTTGCTAATCATGTCACTAAGTACCATGACTGAAAAAATGAGCAAGGACAATATATGCAAAGCCACTCCCCTCCATTAATTTTGTTTAAATCCTACTGACACAGTTGTCATAATGACATTGTACTCTTTGATAATACATTTTGACATACAAAATTCAGAGCTGAAAAAGAGCTCTCGATATAATTAACTCCCACTAGCTTTGAATCAACTGAATTTAATTCTTCTGTAGAGCTTTGCTATTATGGACTTAACAGAAAGCATTGCTTTTGATTATTTGGAAGACTTGCGTTAGAAGTCAAATAATCCAAGTTCCAGGAGAAATTCTTTTGTCACAGGCACTGACTGTAGTACATTGGGGCAGACCAGGAAACATCTCCTAGCATGGTTCCCTCCTACATAAAATGAGTTAAACGAGGTGATTTCTACTGTATCTGTCAGCTTCAACTATGCCCACTTTAGTCTGTTGTACAAAGTCTGGAAACCTGTAGATGATAAAAGCTTCTCTTGGTTCTTTCTATAAAGTTCTCCATCTTGAATAATGATGAATAAGTACATTTGAAGAATCCTCTTACACAGTTACGAAAGCACATTTAAGTGTCTGTCAGGTTGAAAGTAAATGTTAAGGTTTTTCCACACTAAAAATTAACAATTATTTCTAAAATAGCAAATAGCAAAAAAATACTCTGTGGTAAGTAGTTCAAGGTATAAAAATAACATTATATATTGTTTAAAATGTGTATGTACATATTATAATACGAAATGTTTTATAAGCATAAATTCTAGATTTGTGCACATTCTAATCAGACATGAGTTGTTTTAACAAACAGGTCTATCATAGAGAAAAAAAGTGGAGGCTATTTAAATCCCAAGCATTCAAATATGTAGGGTTCATGGGAATCTACAAGGCTTTCTTTCATCACCAGTGAATGATGAACAGACCAGAGCATGAGAAGAATTTGGGCAATGAGACTTGATTCTTATGGCCTTTATTAGACTAACCTAGGGTACTGTTTACCAGGTTTTATTATTGGCATGAGAAATCATAAAGATTTGGTTGCCTAACTCCTGACAATTCAGACATAAAATGTATATTTTTTGATATGGATATGTTTGTTTGTTTCTGGAAAGACTTCCGAAACTGTTGAGCAGGTAAGGGGGCTCAGGAGTTCAATCAAACTAAGGGTAGATTTCTGCCTATGCGACAGATGATTTCCAAAGAAGGAAATCATATCAGCAAAAGAGAGAGAGTGGAACAGAAAAAGAAGAGGACTAAGGAAGGGACTTGAGGAAGTGCCCACATTTATGGACAGAAGATTGTAGAGGGAAGAAAAAAAGAAAGAAAGAAGAAAGAAAGAAAGAAAGAAAGAAAGAAAGAAAGAAAGAAAGAAAGAAAGAAAGAAAGAAAGAAAGAAAGAAAGAAGGAAGGAAGGAAGGAAGGAAGGAAGGAAGGAAGGAAGGAAGGAA
>NW_023270702.1:6324704-6368001 GCF_011800145.1 Mirounga leonina
AAGGAAGGAAGGAAGGAATAACCCAGAAAGGAACATGGAAATATGTAGCAACAGAAGTAAGGGGATAAATTAAGTGTTAAAGGAGAGACTACAGAGTATAGAGGATGATTTTTGGAAAGAAGACCTTGGATTTCAAGAGATAAATCAACCACCCAATGCCTGTTGAGCCAAGTTTCAAAGGGTTAAGATGAAGTGAAGCTAGAATGAGCAAGTGAAGACCATTATTTGAATGTGAGCTGTCATTTCAGTTGGTTTTAAACAACAATTCCCCCCACCCATCCTCCCATTTGAATGCAGTCTTTTAGCTCATTATCAGATATAAACACTCATTGGCAAATAAGCTTGGCAGCTTGTTTCTGATCCGTTAAAAGAAATTTATCATGTACTTCAAAGAGATGACTTTCACTCTTCGTTTAACATTGTTAAAATATTTCCAAATTACCTGAATCATGAAAGAAATAGCTCAAATAAAACAAAGAAAGTGAAGGGAATAGAATGGGAATAACGAGCTCCAAATTTCTGAGTCCTCCTAGTAGGACAGCTGACACTCAAAGAGGGTTGTAAACCTTCCCAATTCTCAGCAAGCTCTCTGGGCCCCAGGCTGTGCAGAAAGTGTCAAGAAACTTGCCTTTGCAGAGGCTATCTCACTTTGGAGAATATCAAATTAATGCTGTTGGCAGCAGACTCTGACATGTTGTTCAATTATTTTGGTTCCTGTGGTTACATAACTAATATTGCCATGGCGGTTAGGACCTTCACTTACTGCGATTATATTTTAATGTCTGCCATACCCTGGCTTCTGTGTGATTTCACCAATTGCTCAATTATATGCTATTTTGCTTACTTTGTATGAGACAGCGCTGACTCACCATCCCTATGTTCACATTCGATACAAGAAATGCGATAACATATTTGTGTGTGTATTTATGTTGTCTTGTTTTGTTTTACAATTCCTGGCCTTGGTGTAGAGTTCATTTGCTTCCCTCATGGACATCACATGCATTTATGTAGTTGCCCCTGCCAATTTGGCCGGGGGAAGACTGGACAGCCACTTTCTATTTTGTGCGTGAGCACTTGGCCTTACCTATTTCTGTAATGGTGGTAGTAACAATTACATTAGCACAGTAAATAAGTGTACTTTCCTCTCCTCAGTCACATAAGTGTCATTACTCTTATGGTTGCTATTGTTATTGTATCTTATTTTACATATTTTTAAAAAAGCAGAGACTGAAGTGCCTCTTTCAAAGACATTCAGCTGGTTAGTGGCAAGTCATAAGTTAGAACCTGTTTGGAAACTATAGTGTTGTAGTGTTGCTACAGATCATCTGATTCTCTGAAAGCAGCTAGGAGTCAAAAGTAAGGAAGACGTGAAAGCAATAGGAGGCTCTCACCCTAGATAATTTTTCCCCATCTAAGCAGAGTATGAGTGATGCCCGCCAAACCAACTCACAGTCCTTGTAGAGAAGTCCCTGAGAAGGCCTCTGCCTGCTGTCAGTGGGCACCTGGTAGTGCTCAGATACAGGGAGATGGATACTGGGGAGTGTGTTTTGCCGTTCTCCTTTTAATGCTGTGTGACTTATACAAACTGCATAACCTCTCTGTGTCTCAGGAAAAGTATTGTTTTATCATTTATAAAATATTTCATCACTTCTAAAAATAAGGATGATAATAGGACTTGCCCTTTGAAGGGCTGTTAAGAGGCTCAAAAGAGTTAATTAAAATGAAACATCTGGAGCAATTCATGGCACAGAGTAAATAATAAATGGAACCTCAAACTATAATTTAATGTGTGTTATAAGTACTTGTAAGCCACTTAAGGAAATGATATGTCTGAAGATCACTCACTTCCTTCAGTTCCTAGAAAAAAGAATATTCTTACTTGGAATGATAAAGCATAATATGGAGAACTAACATCTTTGAGGAAATGTTTGGATAGATCCACCATTTTAAGAAATCAAGCCTCCTAATTGTGATGCTTTGACTGGTTTTGCCACTTACTGTACTTATTCACTCATTGATTTTATACATTTGTTTGTTTTAGACCAGGGTGGGGTAGTTAAAATTGCTATGACTACGAAATATGTAACTATTCTCTATACCAAATTATAATACATAAGTGGAATCAGTTAAATTAGCACTGTAATATATTTAAAAGGATATCTGATGCACATTTGTCCCTTTTATTTATGGAGGAGAGAGAAGTAATAGGTTTTTAAAAACTTAGTACTTTTGTGCTTTTTCTGATTTCATTTCTACGTTTATTATTTGGAGCACTTAGATAAATCTAAATAGTATTAAGATCCCACAAATATAACCTGTTATACAGATTCAGTGGTTGTGGAATCAGTATTGAAGTAATAATTCTGTTTTTTAGTGCCCACATAAGCGAATTACTTGAGTTAAAATACAGCATTTCGATCTGATATTGAAATCCCTCTGCCTTAGCATTTTCTCTGATTCAGTTTACAAGGATTTATGGGATGAGCTCTCCCTAAGGACATTTGATTAGATGTTGGTATCATTTATGGCCTTCCATCATTGGTTTGAACCCAAAGAAGTGAGCAGTGACCCAAAGTTGCTAGCATGAGAGACACGCTGGGAAACCACTACTTAAAATATTTGGGTGGTGACTTTTCTTCCTGTGGACAGATGTTCCTATCAAAAAAATCTCCCATATTTTATATCACTTGACCTCTTTGTTTGGGAGAATTATTTATATTTGTCCTGAAAAAAGGAAAAAACAACAACAATTAGAGAAAAATATGTTGCTGTTCTCTAGTTCCTGGCAAAAGTGGACAGAGGAGGAAGAGAAAATTAACTTCTGCTTACCTTACATGGTAATACTAAATTTTCATTATTCATTCCATATTTAATCTATGTTATCTTAGAGCAATCCTACACAATGCAAAAATCTATCCACTAACTGTTATTAATTTTGTTTCCTTTTGGGTTCCGCCTCAAATTAAAAAAAAAAAATGACTCAGGAAGAGTCACAGGCAGACACAAATATCGCATAAATCTTTTCAATTATCAGATAAATAACTAGGAGCAGCTTTATCTCCTTTATCGATGAATACAAGTAACTAGAAGTCCAATGAAGTAAAATGACTTTAGAGGGCTATCAGGGAATCACAGATAGAAATAAGATTGTAATTCATTTTGATGTTACATCAATATCAAAGAATGAATAGCCAGAAAAGAGTGAGTCTAAAATGTAAATACGTTGATTTTATAAAAGACCTCTATAATTTAACAGGTTATTTTAATATCCATTCAAAATGATTGTGCTGGGAAAAGAAGAAGAAGTGGCAATATTCTCCTAGAACAGAATATATCAGTTACCTTTCTATTATATTGCTTTCTCTACTTTAAAAACTGTAAGATTTGAAACATCCTGGGAGAAGTTTGCATTACAGGGGAGTACTAAAGAAGACTCTGGTAGGGTCAAAGTCACAGCTGGAGTGAGCTTAAGTAAACTTTTCCCTTGCTCTCTCTCCTCTAACACAAAAATAAAATGATAGATGCTCATAGATTATCGTTAAAATACTTTTTTTGCTATTCACAAGATCACCTTCCACTTGTATCAACTATCAATTTCTCTATTATTCACAGTGAAGGAACAGGAACCTTACTGTGGATTGTTTCAAAATCTTTCTATTTTGGAAACTTTAAATTTTGAAAATGATTTGCATTCCCGATTACACTTAGCGTCAATTGATGTCCAAAGGAAATCGCAGATATTTACTCTCTAGCAGGAGAAAGTTGGGCTGGGGTTAAAAAAAAAAAGTCATGGATAATTTCAAAAAGCGAAGTGATCACCTATAGAAAATAGACTATCTAGTTTATATATAGTTTATCTTTGTGAGCACTTTCATGAGTGTTTATGCATACAAGTAGATGTGGCACTTTTATTAAAGAAAATGCAGTGCACAAATATTAGTACTCTCTAGCCGACTCCCTCAAGCTTCTGTTTCAATGCATTTCAAGCATTCTTTATTCACAGCACAACTTCATCCAAACCTGTCCAAATGTCCAAGTTATATGAGAAAATCATAGAATCTAAATTTATGTTAAACCAGTTTTCAGCTTCTTTTTTAGAGATACATGCCAAGAAGCTTATTTACATTTAAAACATAATTATTTTCCACTGTTCTACTCATAACTTTTAACAAATATTTAAAAATCCTATAGCATTGCATTCAAATTAATCTGCTTGTCTCAAAAAGACAAAGCAAGGAGTAAAGAAGACTAAAAGAAGTAATTACAAGCACAAATCCAAAAGGTTTTCCATTTACCCAAAAAAAAAAAAAGTGAACTGCAAAGATAAATTGAGTTTTTAAATTGCTTGTTTTCAGTTGTTCTTAAGGGTGGCCGATAAAAGTTGATCACCTCAAACTCCAGAGGTGATGTCGAGCAACAGTGTACTTATTCAGAATATATGTATCCACATGATATTGGAAATTTTGTTTAAAATGCCTTTTAATTTAGAATGTTTGCAATAATCTCTTTAGAAACTGAAATACATTGACATGTATATACATTAATAACAGTCCACAACTTAATTTATCCCATATACTTATACAGATGTACGCTATCTTTTAAGACCCGTAAGGAAGAGATGAAAACAGAAAGTCAGATTAAAACATATGTATGAATAATTCAGCAAAATCATTTTTGCTCCTTCTGTATCAATCACCTGAATACTGCCATATTCAATTTTCTGTCATTTTCTATCATAACTTATAACTGTATTTGAAAGCAAACCTAAAAATGGAATTGTAACACCTCTGAAGAACAGTATGTTCTCTTTCTGAGCTCTCTAAATCTTTCCTGAAATTCAAAGGCATCTTTTCCAGTACTGATTTACAAATAATCCACCTTGCCTCCAGAACAAATAGAATTCCTATACATAAGAATGTTTACCTTATATGAAAACAGACTACATTGAATGAAGAAAACCTTGGGGCCCATTTTGTCTCATTTTTACTTTTGTAGATTAGTGAATTATTAAATTCCTTCAATAATTTATTCTGCAATCACAACAAATTTTTGCTTTAATTCTCTATTCTCAAAGTAAGTCAGAAAAAACAGACAATTATTCAATTTTCACTTGAGGAAAAGAAGACCAAAGACTAAGTTTCTAAAGTGCCTACTTGAATTTGCATCCTACAGTTTCCTGTTCCTGAATCCTGTATCTCTGAAACACATACATTTCAGCATCAGCAATCAAGGATGGGGGAGGGCGAGACAATCAACTGATCAGGCCTCAGGATGGCACTACTTAATTAGCTAGTTTGATCAGGTGGCACTTTATTTCCAATCTTCTCAATCAATCATATTTTTCTATTCCGATGGATAAAAATTCACCTCAGCTACAATTCAATTTTAGATTTTTTTTTTCTCCAAAACAGGATATGGCATCTTCCTGTTTGAATAGTCTTTCTAACTTCCATTCCATTATTGAAAATGAGAGTTCTAAGATTTTCAGAAACCACATAACTAGTAGAATAAAAAAGGTAAAGAGACCCATAAATATTCAAAGAATTCCTCTTTCTACTTCAAAGAAGATAGATTTTTCTATTTGTTTCTTCATAATAGTATACATTATAGATCACCTGCTAAGCAAGTGAGAAGCAGAAAATAACAAAAGATAATCCTCCTATTTTCCAGCTATCTTACTTCGATTCAACTCAGTGTTTTATTTTATGTTACCACTATCTCTCATAAATTAACATTTTCTCACAAACCGAACATCAAATCTTAAGGATATGGTATTACAGTTAAGTAAAGATAATGAAATATATTCCACGGAACCACTAGGTTATGGAGAGTATATAAGAAATTCAACTCAAAAAGAAGAAAGAAAGAAAGACGAAAGGAAGGAAGGAAGGAAGGAAGGAAGGAAGGAAGGAAGGAAGGAAGGAAGGAAGGAAGGAAGGAAGGAAAGAAAGAAAGAAAGAAAGAAAGAAAGAAAGAAAGAAAGAAAGAAAGAAAGAGAAAGGAAGGAAGGAAGGAAGGAAGAAAGAAAGGAGTTATACTCATTTGTAAAATAAATTTTCCGTTTGAAGACAAGCAAATAGAGTTCCATCCTCTTTAAGGAGCAGATATTTGGAGAGATAGCGAAATAGACATATCAAAACATAAGACATAAGCTAGATTCTGGGCAGCAACCCTCAGTTTAGTCCATGTAACCCCATGGCTAATGACAGTTCTGACATAACTGATAATTTGATTCAGGAACATCAAGTGTTGGGGCCCAGTGGTGATAAAAACAGAAAGTCTTTTACAGAAACTCACAGAACGTACATGGATTAGAATCGGAAGGAACCTCAAAAGATCATTGGGTCCATCCCTCTGTCCTTGGCTGAACTAAGTAAACATCTAGCTCTCTTCAACGGGAGCTGAAGGTGGAATTTGAAGTCAATACCATTAGAGAAAAGTCTTATGATTTGGATTGACAGGATCCTTTCTTTCTAAACTTTGCCTCATCTCATGATGGATGTCTAAGAGAATATAAAGTTATGTCCATTACTATCGAAAGTGTCAGGGTGTTTCGGAGGGAAGAGTAAGAGGGAATGAGAATGCTCACATAAATGTGGAGGTATATGCACATGTGCGAGAATGTGCAAAGGATATGTATGCATGTAGTATGTAGGCATATATATAGTTTATTTCCCTTGAGACCTGGAAAAAAACAACAACCTGTGATTGTAGACTTTGTATTCCTTTGAAAAGATAGCTGAAATGGTTGCCATTTCAAAGCCTAGGAAGCATTCTGGAACTGCAAAACTAGCAAAACTGTCCCCGTGAGAGGGCAGCAGGGGGCCAAGCGCTGCTAACTTTCCCCTCGCTGTCCCTGCAGGACTGGCCCTTGCTCTCACCCTTCACCCTGCTGCCTGCCTGCGCTAGCGGCAGGCGCATGGAGGACACCGAGAGCTCGCAAGGCGGCTGCCGCGAGCTCTTCAGATGAAACAAGGAAACCCAGGATCCGTGCGGCAACGAGCCACCTTCACGGGTTGACAGTTGTGCTGAGAGGTGCGCGTGCTGTTTGGCCAGCTAGCTTTCAGTTTGGGCTTCCTACAAAAGGAGCAGAAAGGGGGAGCTGTCGTGGTTCCCGGTGCCCACAAGGCCCCCCTCTCTTGGCCATTGCGCGCCGGCCACAGCGGGTGCCGAGTGTGCACGTTCGTTTTACGGTGTGTGTATGTTTGTGTAACTCATTGCAAGCGACTGTCAATCTTATATGTCTGTGTGACAGAGGGACGCCCTTTTGCAAGAATGACTCCGGGGTCCACCTTGCTATATCGCAGGCACTCCGGTCGCCCGCGCTACGATGCTGTCACTGTTACTTCATCATATTGCTCCCTCCTGGATGATTTATTTACGAGGCTACAGAAGTGAGAAATGGCGCGTCTGTTGAAGTTTTCTGTCTGTGACCTCACTTCTTTGAAGGAAGAAAGTGGTTGCGAGGGGAACAGAACCTGAAAGGGGGTACATTCCCCCTCCAGATTGTGAACTGTAACAGTAAAGAGACCAGGATCTGGACCCAGACTGTTCGGATTGGAATCCCACTCTGCCACTTAACATTAGCTTGTGTGCCTTGGGCAAATTGCTTAATCACTCCGTAACTCAATTTCTTCATCGGCAAAATGGGGAAAAGTAACCGCGCCTAGTTCATAGGGTTGTGAAGATTAAATATATGTAAGCGCTTAGAACGGTGCCTGACCCAAAATCGTTGCTATGTGTTAGCTGCTACTAACATTATCATCAGCATTGCCGTGGTAAATCTGGAGAAGGACCATTCCCCACCAGTACACACTGGATCTTGTACCTGCCCATGTCCTCAAGCAAAGGTGGGAGAACCCTAACCCTCCCGCTCCACGCCCTCCAGAACCGGCAACCACCAGCCACCCCCACCCACGAAGAGCTGCTTCCGGGAACCCCTCCCCGCTGCGGGGCGCGCCACACCTGGGGGCGCACTTGAAAGGTGGAGGGGTGCAAAGGCAAACGACGCGCTCTAGAGCGCTGGTGCCTACCGCTCTTGACTATAGAGTGTATTGGGAGTGTTTTCCTACCTGCCCCAGGTTTTTGCCTTTCTTACTGCCGCCGAAAGCCAGTCCTTGGTATGTGCCCGCTGATCGATTGGCGGCCTGGGCAGGCGTCTCCCCGCCCAGGGAGGACTTGATGGAGTTGAGTTTGGCCCGCGAGCTGCCGAGCTGTGAGCTCTCCACCATCAGCACCGCGGCCAGTAGGAGCAGACAGCGGGACGAGTCCTTGCCCCGCATCAACGCGGCCATTTCCCGGCGAGGGGTCCCCGGGGAGGCGCAAAGCCCGGAAGGGTGCGGGTGCAAGGGGAGGAAGGACCCCAACACCGGGCCCCTCACTCGGGGTGCGGGGGCTCGCAGGCTCTGTTCCCCCAACCCAACTTGGCTTCGGGGGCCCAGCACCGTGTGAATTCAGTCTCACGCCTCAGACCAAGAGCGAGTGCGACCCAAGCAAGACCCGCTTCTCCACCAGGGCAGGAAGTTCTGCAGGAACTGGAAGCAATCAAAGGCGAGGCGCCTTCTCGCCAAGGAGGCGTGACCCGAGGTGCAAGAAGACCCAGCCCCACAGACCGCACCGCTTCAGCTGCTCCTTGCCCCGCACCACCGCGTTCCCGCCGGATCTCCGCGGTCCAGTTCTCTTAATTGGCTCTGGAGGGCCACACCGCTTCCTTCTCCTTCGGCCTCAGTTGCTTTTCTCTCCTCTTTTCCTTCCCGACCCTTTATGTCTCAACCCTTGCAGGACACAATGATATTGGGCGCTATAAGGGGGATCAGGAACGCCCCAGACCGGACCCTCGAGGTCTGAGGAGAGCCGAGGTCTCCCCCGGGCGCGGGCACAGTCTCGGCGAAGTGTCGCCCCCCGGTTCACACCCGCAGCCTAGCGCTGCCGGCGACGCAGCAATGCCCTGGGAGCGGTCGTGCGCGCCGCGCGGTCTCGCTCTCTCCGTTTGCTCTCTCACCGCCGCCCCCTTTGCTTTTTATAGCTTCCCACAGTGGGGTTTTTTTTTTTTTTTTCCTCCGCCCCCAATTCAAGAGTGACAAAGAGTGAAAACGTTTCTCTCACCCCCCACGTTCCCGCCCCACTCCTCTCCTTCCCCCCCCCGTGCCCCCCCTCCTGCCTCTCCCTCTTGTCCCCCTCCCACACCCCTCTGCTCTCCACAACAATTGAGAAAATGGGATTCATTACCAAAGGAACGTGAGGCCTCCTAATGCCTGACAACAGCTCCAGCGGGTGGAAAGACCTTTAGAAACAGACGGAGGGCAAAAGTGGAAGTGGAGAGGGGCAGGTTACCACCGCCCTTGGGGACCGCCAGCGCCCTTCTTTAGGTTTCCCAACCCATCTCCAGTGCTTGACTCCTAGAGGAGCCCTAGAAAAGCCCCATAGAAGATTTCGAGAAGGGAGCATCTGGGCGTTAATGCTGCGGTCTGTGTACGCTCAAGTGCCCAAGTTGGGTTTTAGTCTGTGTCTCCCGGTGTGTGTGTGTGTGTGTGTGTGTGTGAGGCTGCGCTATGTTGTGCCAGGGGGTGCCCAACTGACGTGGACGGGGGCTTTGGAATTGGGGAGAAGAGGACCAGAAAAAGGGGAAAGATGTGCCTATTCTCTCACCCGGGAGACGTTTGGAATTTTC
This sequence comes from Mirounga leonina, assembly GCF_011800145.1. Lineage (NCBI taxonomy): Eukaryota > Metazoa > Chordata > Mammalia > Carnivora > Phocidae > Mirounga > Mirounga leonina. Next base: position 6,334,375 of record NW_023270702.1, read on the forward strand.
TAGTCTCCATCTTTTGGACCCCCCAACCCCACGACCCCACCACACACGCAGCGTACGTTTCTGTCTCCTCGGGGTTGGGAGAAATGGGGTGCCTTGAGTAGGCTCCGAGGGTTTCAGTCTCCCAGCTCTACCGGGCATCTCCACTGTGCCAGGCAGCTGCCCCCTTTGCGAAGAGGAAATCCCAAACAGGAATGAACGGAGGCAGGGAAGGCTTTGAGATCCTGCCTTCCTCAGCTCCCTGCCTCCTCCCGAGCCTCTGGGAATTCCCAGGGAAGCCTTTCCTGTCAGCCCCCAGGCTCCCCAGGTCAGGTTTGCGTCTGAGAAGGTCGAAGGAGGTGCAGAGAGCGGCTGGGACGCGCGGGCGCGCGGCGCTTGGGGGCGCCAGTGGCAGCCGCCCGGCGGGGCGCGGAAGTATTGGCCGGAGACAGGCTGTCCCGGGCTAGCCCAGGGCTCGGGTTTGGAGCGGTTTGGCGGTTAAGCGCCAATGTTTCCAATGCGACGCGAAGGGTTCTTTGGGAGTTGCTGAATTTGTCCTTCTCAGCCTCTAACGCCTGCGCGCAGAGAAATTGAGGCAGTGCCACGAGCTGGCAGCTCACAACTAGAGAACGAAGCTGATCTCCCTAACCGCACCCTAGATCTGATCTTCGGATCCGGGTTCCTCAGGTTTCATACCTGATGCAGATGCACACCAGTGTGTACAGGAGTATACATCGCTAAGTGAGAACGATAGTGACTCTTTTCTTTGCCCCAAAAAAGGGCCGAGTTCTAAAGTGTGAATTTATGGCTGGGTTTTCCCAGACAGCACCAGCTTTGCATATTTCCTGCCCTGATCTGTGAGTCTGTCTGGCCTGGAATGCTTCCAGTTGCAGATTTTTTTTTTTTTTTTAAACACCACAAGCAAAGGGGCATTAAAACTTAAGGAACCCTCTGGCATCTTTTCTTATCTTTAGATTGCCTCTATGCTTTCTTAGGGTAGAGATTTTCACATTCAATTTTTTTCCACTTTTTAAAAATATGTCTAGGAGTGGATTTGTAAGGACAAAGGAAGCATTCCAGGCACCAGTGGAGGGCAAGGAAACTCAGTAAGTACTTGCGATTCACCGTTTAACACCTTAAGGAGGCTATATTATATCTTTTGCCTTCTTTGTGATATGCCAGTCAGAAAACATTAGAGAAAAGGAGAAAATTAAGTTAGGAGACTATTGGTTTGGAATTTTTCAAGAGTATTTTAGAGCAAAAGGAAAATTCAAAAGAGAGCTAAATATGTAGGCAAGAAACCACTCTACATCCATTTGAAGGTTGTGAATACCCACCATCAGCTAAAGAAGGGAACAAATGAACCAAGAGAAAATTTGAAGATAGTTTGCCTATTTCCATCAGTTCCTCTTTCCTTACTTCCAACCAAAGTTAGATCCCATATAGTCATACCTAACTCCTGCCAATGCTCTGCTGAAAAGAAAAATGATGTCAAGCTCACCTTATTTACTCTCACAAAACCCCTCAGCTCTGGGTAGCATGATACAGATTATCTCAGAGGCTTGCTTACACAACACCCTACAAGCTCCAAAAGCAAATTTTTACACAAAGTTGAAAATCAAAGTTCACCTTTGTGTGCACAAACATTTTCTCACATACATAAAACTAAATCACACTATGGAATCAAATGCTACAACATACACCATTATACCCGAAAAGGAGGTAAAAACTAATTGCATTCATGATCCAAATGTTCTCTGTAAAATTGTATAACAGACAGAAAGACACACATAACCCACATGTAGACAAGTAGATATGCATACATAAAATCAACTAACTGCAAATAATATAATCCTTTGGATTACTCTCATAACCACACATGTGTTTTCTCATGTGTGTTTTTATAAGCATGAAGTTACACACTTCATATTCTACTTGGAAAAACATATTTTTTATGCATTTTGCAATAACATCATTAGGGAGTAAACATATAAAAGCAACACTGTACAGAAGTAAGGATAGGGTTTTCTTATTCAGAAGAAAGTACCTCTATGAACACTTTTTCCTTTGGCCATATTTTCCCTCCTTGCTCCTCCAGTCATCTTGGTTCCATCAAAAAAACCACAACTGTCTCAGTAGTTGTTTCTGGATCCTGGTTTCCTTCTGACTACTTAGCCTTAAGGTGAGCTAAGTGCATACACATCGTTGCTTTATTCTTGTTTTCTATCCCATTATCTCTTTCCCTGCATTGGTAACCACTTCCTACATAAGTCTGTCTAGCAGTTGTTCATCTGTTCACTGCATATGTATTAAGTTTAGGGTCTTGAAGATACAAAGGTGTGTAAGTCTGGGCCTTGGCTATGGAGAGGCTTGCGGTCCACTGTCAAGGCCTTGCCTCACTGAAATCTGTCTCTCACCCCTCTCGGGAGCCTTCTTCTGTTCTCATCTGCTACTGAATTCTGCCAATCTCTGTCTCTCACAGGGTATCTGGAACTTCTGAACTAGATCGAATTCATGTGACTGTGGAAATAAAAGAAATTAGAGATGTCCCCCAGAGTTTTTCCTTTTCTCATAAGTTGCACGTACACTTTTAGAGTGCACAAGGAGACAATACTCCTACATTTGTGGCTGAACCCAACGAAATGACACTAGTTGTGGTCATTTTAGGTTTGTAAGAACAGAAGTATGATATTATGCAAATTTGGGAAGGGAGAGTATATTTTAGTAGCACCTTTAGGACCCCGAATCATCTTGTCCACACAGGATGGACATGACAGACCTTCTTCTTATTGGATGTTAAAAGATTTGGAAAATATGGTTATGTGGGTTTCCCCTCTCCACAGTAAACAAGGCTACCTGGTTCTCTATTCTAGTAGTACTCGACTCTTTGGATCCTATCACATGAGAATTTCATGTTTCTCACTCTGCCTATAAAATAATAGTCCCGTGTGTTGCTGTCAATTACATTTTAAATAACCTTCAGTAAATGTTAAGTTAGCACTGGTATTGTGAACGTTTTTTGTGTTTCTTGATAGGACTACTTTCCATACCAGATAGGAAAATTTGCATCTCCTATTTGATCCCTGCCATATTTTCAGCTACTAACTCTTTTCTACCTTGATTTCAGGGACAACAAGACCAGCTAATGAGAAAAGGCCTCATCACTCACGGTTGAGGCACTAGCTGTACTTGACACAATCACGCACAAGTGAAATGATTTCAGGGATTTCACAGTGAATCGATCAGAAACATAATTCCTTAGACGATGGCTTGGTTTTTGATCCCTGACATATTAATCATCTTCTCAATACTTTATCTGCCACTCAAATGAGAGAGAATTGTTGAACAGATCCCTCCCCTAACACCTGAACCCAACTAATAAAAAGTGTGCAAATATTATAGTAAAAAACGCAAGTGGATAAAATTCTATTGATTCTTGGGCATGCGAGAGACCTTTGGTGAAATGGAAATTAGAAACATTCTCCAAATGTTGAACACCAAGCCTTTCTCTTTGCAATGCCCAATTTCTGTTGGTTTTATACACTGCGGATCCTTCCTGATGGTCCACTTACTCCCATTGCTGAACTCTGGCAGGCTATTTCAAGATTCATCTTTGGAAACTACTACATTTGGCTGTGAAAGGGAAACATTTAATTCTTAAGAGAGGTTCATTGTAAGAAATCTCATCTTGGTGAGCAAGAAAACAAACAATTTCTCAATAATCTGGACCAGGGGCTTCCAAACTCTGCTTCTTAGGTCTCCAGGGTTCTAGAGAAGTTAAAGCTGCTGTATTTTTTATAGAAAGGGCTCCAGAAACATGACTTTTTAAATTTCTGCTTTTGTTATTGTTTTTATTTGCGGGAGAGATGTATTGGTGATTGGTTGGTTTTAATCAATTGTTAACTGCTACGATTTGGAAGCCATGGTGATTTAGGCAAAATGTTCTATGAGCCCTCAGCCTGCCAACAACAAGATGGATTCATTTCTACCATGTTATTATTACACAGTATTTCCAAAACAAACATTAATCAAATGGGGAAACTATTGAAAATCTGGCAATTTATCCAGTCAGAAATGATTTGGTCACTTGAAGTAGAGAGTATTAAAAAATGGAAGGGCAGGGTAACTAATCCAGTCATGGTACAGTGTGTTTGTTCCTGTCAGTTATCTGAACCTTAGACTAATGACCATGGAAAAACTTCAGCTAGAAAATAAATTGTGGCATAGATTGAAAAATAATGTGAGAACTATTTGCAAAAAATAAGAAAATAGGTTCCCAAGTGGCAATTTAAAATCTGTGTTTGAAGCATAACTAGGGCTTGGTAACAGCGACTGTAAATTGTGTTTAGTTTATTTTGGGATGATCATTTTGTAATAGATTCTACCTTTTGATACTGTAAGAATAGGCTACAATGCTCAAAAGCAATTTGAGATATGAAAAGTTAAGATATTAAACTACAGTCAGCTTAAGGAATTTTATAGGCATCTGGCTTGGAATAAATAGTGGTAATAAAAACAATAATAATAAGCAAAATATATTAAATGCTTACTATGTGCCAGCTGGGCAAGTACTCTACATGCATTACATGTATTATCTCTTATTTGGGTCCCTTAGTTCATGCCATTACAACAACATCCAATATTAAAATAATATTGAGCACAGAGTAACTGGCAGCAGAGCAGGCTCTCATTTTAGATATGATGCCCAGTTATGGCAACAATGTGGAGCACACCTAAGAAAGGAGAAAATTCCATTATTGCAATAGTACTTAACACTGATTCCCCTGCAGGAACTGAGCTTGGTACATGGCTGCAAATAACATCAAGAATAGAAGTAGATGAGTACATATATTTCAGCTCTGTCCGATGTTGTAAAGGCTCTTGGAAACTGAGTGATCATTTAGCAGAGAACCAGAAGAGGCTCTCTGCTCTAAACATGGTGTCTTATTTTGCTCTTAGTCTGCTGCTATAACAAAATAGCACAGACTGGGTGGTTTAAACAACAGAAATTTATTTATTATTAAGAAATAAAATTTATTCATCATTCTGGAGGCGAGAAGTCCAAGATCAAGGTATTGGTAGGTTTGGTTTCTTTGCAGGCCACTCTCCTTGGCTTGCAGATGGCCACCATTGCCCTGTATCCTCACATGGCTGTCCCTTTCTGTATTTGGCCAAATTTTCTCTTCTTAAAAGGTCACAAATCATATTGGATTAAGGCCTACCCTAAAGACCTCATTTTAACTTAATGACCTTTTTAAAGACCTCATCTCCAAATGCAGTTATATTCTGAGAGACTGTGGGTTAGGGTTTCAACATATGAATTTGTGAGGGAAACATAATTCAGCTCATAACAGATGGATTTATAGACATAGTGCATATTAAAACATTTGGACATGTGGGGAAGGAGTAACATTTCTGGAACTCTACCAGAGTTCCTAAACTTAATGTGGGAGATGTGTCATATGTCCATTTAAAAATGTTATTTAAATTTGTCCTATTACATTTTACCTCTGGCCTGTATTAATGATATTAACTTCCTCACCGTCCTTCTGTGTGTGAATTATGGCTGAATATGAACCCAGCTGACTGAGTTTGAATATGATTGTCAAGATTCCACTGGGGCCCTGAAAAAGAAAACAAAGAATACAAGCTGTTTGCCAAGAAGATAAGGTCATTTTTACATTTAAAAACAGCACTTTGTTAATGAAAGATGGAAACAATAAAATACAGGAGTATAGGATACAAAAATGAAATCATTGTAGATCAAAGAAAAAGGAAGCGACAATCAAAAATAGAGTGATCTAGCAATCAGCAAGTTGTTCTGTTACTAACTTAATTTGTCCATTTATTTAATTTGATTTGTTCCATTTACTCAATAAATTAATAGCCAGTTGGAATCATAGTACCTTTAATTAGTTCAAGGCAGTGCTAAATATGTGGAAGCAGAGGGAATATCTGATTTCATTGAAACTGCTCATGAAATCATATTTTAATATATGTGCACTTTGACCACTTAGTTTTTAAATTATCAAGAAATCTGAGAATAAGCTCAGATTTAGTTTGGTTTTTGTTATTGTTCTTTCTGAAATCCATAAAATGCTATTTTTGTTGTCAGTGTCAAGAATATATGTGCAAATTTGTATAAATCTAAGATCAAATAAGATTGAGGAGATAACAACTGTTTGTGTTCTAAAAGTGGGTTAGCCTTGTTCTCCAATGCCAGTGTTGTATTTTAATTAATAAGAAAATGAAATTCTCAAGTCTCTTATCAATTGGCCTTTTAGGTATCAAAATGTATTCTGTAAACATGATCTTAGCATGTAATAGAACTATTCAAATTTTGAAAACTATCTTTTTGTTCTACAATATTGAATATATTTCTTTCCTCCACTTAACACTGGAGCTAGCACTGGGGCCCTTTCTAACATGATAAAATTAGGCATAACATGATAAAATAGGCAAGATAAAATTATAACCTTCTGAGTACTACTTTCAAATTCACAGAATTACCTGATTTTCCTTCTACGTGTTTGCATAATTCCAGGAGGTGATTCATTTAAAAAGCCCACAGTTGTAAGTTCTGATCAAAAGTTATGCTTATTAAAATCCACCACTTTTCATTCTTTTTAGTCAAGTGTGGATACAGTCTAAGACTGTTAATTTTAAGTTAATTTGTACACTATCTGCCACTCATTTGTAAAGCACTTTCTTAATATAGTAGACATGATCATCTGCTTTTCTTTTTCAATGGCCATTTAATATGAAAATACCTCTAAGGAAACCACTCTAAGTAATGCTTCTAAGTAAATCCATACATATGGGGGATGCAAATTGCATCAAGAGAAGAATTCCTGTCAACTGTTAGAAATGGACTTAAAAAAATCAATGATCTTACACAGTTATTATCAGTCTACAAAGACTAGGAGAGGTCCAAGTTCATGCAGCAGAGGGCAGTAATGCACATTTATCAATAGTAAGAAAGATGAAGAATTAGAGATCATTACAAAGTAACTTTTCTGGAGAACCAGTGTTAATTGAAGGGAGAGACCTGACGAAATAATTCATCTATTCTTCCCATGAAGATGTTGTAATACTTCTGAATCCTACATTTAAAAGGATTTAAAAAAAAAGTCAGAAAGATTTCCTTTACCCAACTACACACAAGGAGCCGTCTTTCTTTGTCAAAGTCGGTGCAGAGGTTGTCCATGTGGCACCAAAGTCTACTGTAAAAACTCTTCCAGAAGACTCAGAAACAAAAGCAGATAAACAATGTTGCAAATGGTCTAATGAATGTGCAGAATGCATTGGAAATGAACCACACAATTTAATTTACTGCCACTTTATTTTCAAACTGTCTCTGGCTACTTGAAAAAAAAAATGCAACAAAACCCAAGGACCTCAGTTCTTACCCTTCCTTAGCTTCTGTGACTGCCCACCACCATAACAATATTTGCATCTTTTTTCCCTGGCTCTTTAAAATGCTACTTCAACAAGCTGCCTCCCTCCTCATTCACTCTGTCCTGACTTCATCCCATGTTCTACCGCTTGCAATAAATATCAAATAAAGCAGCCCGCACACAAGGGGTTAGTGTTATTCAAAAAGCCTATACTAAAAATTTGAAGGTAGAGTCTGGGAATACATGATGGCATAGTTTTCAAACTCCTCCTATACAAAACCAGAAAGAAAAAAAAAAAAGACACTTAGGATAACAAAACCCAAACCAAACAAACAAATAAACACAACCACCACCACAACCACAACAACAAACCCCACAGATGACATCTAAAGTAAAGTCAGGCAATAAGGTGAGTGAGCAAAATCACCAGTGGTTATAAGGCTCACATAATATCGATTTTTGTGAAAAATGAATTGAGGAAAGAAATGGGGCTCTAAAAACAGAGAACCCTGAAGTCTGTATCAGGTCCTTATTGAAAAGAACACAGCCAATCTGAGAACGGTAGACAAAACCAGGAGGGAATGAGTTCTGCAGGCTCTAAATTAAAAATAAAATAAAATAAAAAAATTAAAAAAAATTCCTCAATGAAGAAAAACTTAGGAAAATAGAATCCAAATGAGCAGGCCAGGAACAATTGGGACAAAAGGAAAAATTCTAGATTAAAATGAGCAAAAGGAGGAAGTAGATATCCACAATATGAGGGTATTTTTTAAATCACTTTATAAACACAATAGAAGGGGAGTGCTAGAGCAACGTAGCTGGAAAAGCTATTCTGGCCCAATCCTCTCTTGAACACAAAGAGAAACTTATTTGACTTAAAAATGGGCAATAATAAAAGATTGTGGCCCAGTCCTGTGTATATTTAATATGAGAAAAAAAGAGAATAAGGACTAGAATAGCATCCCTACAAGCAAGCCAAAAAACAATTTCCGAGAAACAATTAAAACAGTAACCTAAACTTCTAAAACATGTTAAAGGAAATTTAAAAAATTGAATCTATGAAAGAACATCATAAATCAGAATTAGAAAACTCTAATACATGTTTCAAGAAAAGAAAGATGTGAAAAAAAGATGTAACAAGAAAAATTATTTCAGAAATGACATTGAATTGGAAAGAACAAAAGAGCAACATATAATGCTTTTGAGAAATATCAGGTGAGAAAAGAGGGAGATTCGATAAATCAAAAGAAATAAGAAAAGGGATAAAAAGAGTTCAAGAAAAATGATAAATATAGAAGATAGGAAAAGAAGATCTAACAAGCTTATAACAGCTTTCCCCAAATAAGAAGCCCAAGCAATGGAAGAAAAACAAAAGCAACAAACCTGCTAAATAAAATAATTTAAGAAAGTGATCTAAAATAAAATGAACAAAAACAAAAAGATCTGAAAATACATGTCATAATATTACACAGGAGAAAGTCACCTTTCTTAGAAACATCTTCTAAACTCTTGAACTTGAAAAAAATATCTTTTGGCAGTGGGAAAAAGATCATGTCAATTTCAACAATGATGTTTTATGCGAGGTTACAATTAGGTAAAATATTTAAGATAGTCATAGAAAGAAATGTGAACCAAGGATGTTGAATCCAGCTAAACTAACCGTCATGTTCAAAGGTTCCAGACAAAATAGTTTGTGAATCCAAAAAGTCAGAGAATATTATTACAGAAGCCCTCCCTTAGAAATTTACCAGAAAATAAGATTTAGACAACCCCAGTGATTGGGGAGACACTGAAATAAGGACTGGTACTAAATATGCAATTACCTATGAAATTCAGAATACATGATGGTCTTCAGAGAGAGGCAGTATTATATAATGGCTATATGCAGTAACAAGTTATATAAGGGAGAAGTGGGAGCAGAGAAAAAGAGAGATAACAGATGAATCTCCTTGTGAATATTGATGTAAAGAAATCTTACAGTAGTAGCAAACAAAATCCAACTGTCTTTTTAAACAATACACTTTTGACTAAGTGGGGTTTATTCAGAAATGAAAGTTTAGGAAATCCATTAATATGCACTATCAGTATAATAGAACTAAGGAGAAAAATAATATGATCATCTCCATTGATGCAGAAAAAGCATATAGCAATACTCAACCAACACCATTCATGTTAAAAATTACCAAATAGAATAGGAGTTATATATGTGTGTGTGTGTGTGTATGTGTATGTAAATATAATGTAAAATTATACTTTATATATAATTTTTGTATAATTATAATTTTGTATAATGTATAATTATAATTTATATATAATTTATATATTATATATAATTTATATATACTTTATATATAATATATAATTATACATTATATATAAATTACAATTTTACATTATATTATGTAATTTATAATATATATATCTCCATACATATCACAAAAGTTAACATCTTTACTTAATAGAGAATCACCTGATGCTTGAATAAGAAGGTCAGAAATAAGACAGGAATGACTAAAATCTCCAATTATTGAGCACTGTGTCATTGGTAATAGTCATTCAATTGAGCAACAGAAATCAATTATAGCCATAGAATTAAAAAAGTTAAACTATTTCTATTTGCAGATAATGCAAGTATATATCTGGAAAATATCTGAAACAAAATTTACTAAAGAAGCAGCTTTTAATCTAAATGTCCAATAATCACTAGTCCTTATAATTAACAAAAAATCATTTAGAAGTTATAATGGAAGAGAAGACCCCTTGTCAATTGCCAAAAACAAATAATACAATTCTTAGGTATGAACATAACCTGAAATGTACAAAATCTAAGTGAAAACAACTAAAACTACTCCTGAAAGATTAAAAAAAGGTAGACTGAATCAAATGAAAAGTTAGACAATATTCTTAGAAGACTTGACATTATGTCAGTTATACCGGAATTAATTAATAAATTTAATATAATCTCCATAAAAGTCTGTCATGTTTCCTTTCCCCTGAAATTAGGAAAGTTGATTTAAAAATGCATTAGATTGAATAAAAAATCTTTGGGGACAGTAAACAAGAATTGTCAGGAAAACTGTGAAGAAAAGGAGTAGTAGTTGGAGACATGAAGATAAACCTTCCATAAATTAAAGCCTCTAAAATAGGCATTAATTGGTTATTGGTTCATAAGCAGACATACAGACCAATGTGACACAATAGAAAACTCAGCAGTATACTCAATTGCATAAGGACATTTAGTATATGATAAATGCAGCATTCCAAATCTGTAGGCTAAAAAATTGACTTTTTAATAGTTGATTTAAACAGATAGTCATCTGAAAAAAGGTAAAACTGGATCTATTCTTCACACTCTAACAGGTAAGTTCCAAATGGATCAAAAATTTAATTGTAAAAATAAATAAATAAAACAATGCAGGAGGTTAAACAAATGTATAGACGAACTCCTCTACAAACTGATTTTTCCATAACCAGGGAAACACTCTTCTGATTTAAAATCAAGGACTAATAAAGGAAAGGATTGGAAAAATTGATTTCATAAAGATTATCTTTTTTCATGGCAAAGATCATTATAAACAAAGCCAGAAGATTAATGATAAACAGGAAAATATATTTACATCTCACATCAGAAGCAAATGGTGAATATCCCTAACGAATAAAGAATCCCTAAAAATGGAAAAGAAAAAGTCCAATAACTCTATAAAGAAGAAAGCCTAGAGATAAGAAGAGAAAGTTTAGAGAAAAAATTAAATGGCTCTTAAAAATGTGGAAAATATTCTTATATATAATAAAAGAAATCAAAATTAAAACTATGCCAATATATTATTTCTTGTCTCTAAGATGGCAAAAATCCAAATGTTTGACAATATCCCTACAGCAAGGCTCTCAGAAAACAAGCACCATCATACATTGTTGATGGGAATACAAAATGGCATTATCCCATATGGAGGGAAATTCGGCAGTCTAGCAAAATTACACGTGCATGTTACCTTTGACTCAGTGAGTAATCCCACTTTTGGGAATCTATTCCAAAGATATGCTAGTAAAAGTAAGAAAAGACATAGGCATGGGTATTTATTATGGCACTATTTATAATATCAAGGGTTTAGAAAGAATCTAAATGTCTATAAACAGGGCCTTGGTTGAACAAACTCAGGAAATATCCACAATGGAGTCCTATATTCTATAAAAAGGAATTAATATATATTTTTACATTACTATGGAGTGATCTCCAAGATGCATCATTAAGTGAAAAAAGACAAGATGGAAAACTGTGTACTATCATTTAACAAAGAAAGGGCAGGATACAAATATATACCTGCAATTGTATCTCTAAGTTTTTGCTTAAGATTTTTTAAAAAATAAAGACAAATCACCACAAAAACAAAATAGAGAATAGGAATAGGGTGGAGGGGCCCATGAATATAAACTAGTCTTATTTCATAAAGTTGGCTATGTAACTATATAAATATTTTACATAACTATGAAATATTCATTATTTAATTATTTTCAATAACCAGATTCTTAGAGTTAGAGTTGGTATCATTATCCTGAGACTGTGATCTGGCTTCTATAGGACTGTAATTACTTTTGCATGGTGGTGGACCAGGCTTTTTGATATTGGAGGAAGGAGAAACAGATGTAAGATCCATGAGGTTAAGTATAAGTAAACTCTAGACACAGGAATTTAAATTTGCAGTATCACTATTAACTTCCTACTAAAAGGATCCAGGACTCTTCACAGAAAAGACTAATTGCAGTTCTGAAGTAGGAAATATATAAAATCAGCCCTATCATCTTGAAAAATCAGATAACCAGGAAATTATAAAAAATTGGGATGTCCAAAGGATTTAGGAGCCCGAAAGAGTCTCCACTGGACAAATGTGCATCAATACGGAAATTAATTGCAATATATTGAAACTCATAAAGTAGATTTAGACCCATAAATTCATAATAATATTTTTAAAAAAATCATTGGTCACCCCTGGATGATGCAAAGTAACCAGGTTATTATTTTGAAAAAATGATAAAAGAGAAAAAAATAAGCATTTATCCTGTCTTTCCTATTCTTACTATACCTCAGGATAACCAAATAAATGGTCAAGAAATTATCTTCACATAGGGGTTAATATATGAAAGATAAATGATAGAATATCACCATTTGGCAATCCCTAAGGAGTTATGGAATCTAGGCTATCATCATCAATGATTGATAACATTACAGAAATTGAGGCAACCAAAAACATGTGCTGCTTGATGGAAATACATATTACCCCTTCTCAAGTTGTCTGGCCAAAGAAATTGAACCTGAATCTGATCAAGACTCCAGATCAAAGTAAGGATTTTCAGATATACAGGAAATGGAGGAACATGTTAAAAAGCACCAAGGAGATGAACTCAGTAAAATCCTTATCAACCCTTATCATGTGCAAAACTCTACAGAATAAATGACTCCATTTTCATAAATACTGGCAAGGACAACAAAATGCAAGTAAACAAAGATGATGGAGGAAGAAATCCATAAGTTAGAAGACAATAAAGACACATTAAATTGTAATTCATGGATCTTGTATGAATCTTATTCAAGCAAACAAATTTAAAAACTTACATGACAAATGTGTGATAAATTTCAAAGCTATTGTTAATTTTTAAAGTGTGATCATGGTTCCTGTGAATGAGTTTTCTTAGAGAATTCTTATCTTTCAAGGATATATACTGGAATACTTAAAAGATGAGATGGCTTTATGTGTGGGATTTGCTACAAAATAACCTGGGGGAGGAGTGAGTGTTGGGATATAAGTTAAATTAGATTGGTCATAAGTTGGTAATTATTGAAGCCAGGTGATGTGTATTTGTGGATTTATTATATACTTCTCTGTTTTTATAGCTTTGAAAGGTCTATAAATAAAAGTAACAACAGCAATAACAATAACAACAATTTTAAGACAAAACCTCCAATTATACAAACAGGTGGACTTTGAAGCAAAGTGTCTTCATGAATACTGATTATAGCATTTATATTCCTCTAAAGTCTTCAAGAGAGTTGAAAACATCAAAACATTGGGTCTGTAAGTGTCCTAAAGGCCTCTTGAGGAATTAACCTCTTTGAAACTCTTCTGCAATAAGTTGGCTTCAGTGCTACTATCCATGTATATTTCTTACTAGGAGATGGACCTAGAATAAACATGTTTTGACTTTTTTCAGGTGGCATTTGATTTAAAAAATTCTACCCTTATATTTCAATAATAACACTTCAGACAATATATCCTGACTTACTATTTTTGAGGGGGGGGGGAATAGTGTACTTTTATTGGCTCAGATACCAAGGCAGTGCATTTTATAGTGTGAAACAGATAATGGTAATGCAGGTCCAGAAACTGGAGAAAAATAAAGGAGGATGTTCCAGAAATAGTTGTGTATGAAGATCATTTCTATACAAATGTCCAAAGTAATGCTATTGGTATTAGAGTTGGTTTTACAATTGAATTGAGATTTTTAAGAGGAAGTTTACATATAAGTGGAAACTTACTCAATTGGATGCCCAGGCCCCCACCTCTTTCTCAGAGATCCCCTTTCTCTGAGAATTGCCTCTCATTCACAGCTTTCTTAGCTGCAGGGCAAGGTCTCCAGGGGTCATGATGCTAAAACATCATCTGTCTCCCAGACTATAGTAGATGGATTTGGTGTCACATCTGATTCAATACGATAGTTGGTAGTGTTTGGTTCTATTGGTAGTGTTTTCTGTCTTGTGGAAAGGAAAGGAAAAAAGTGAGCAGAAAGAGATGGAAATGAATGATGGAGAGAGGAGACTTATTAGATGATGTTAGAAATGATTGGATGGATGGATGGATGGATGGATGGATGGATGGATGGATGGATAAATAGGCAAGTAGATATAAAGAGAGGTATAGATGGAGCAATAGAGATGAATGAATAGTTATAACATGCAAATATCTCCAAGTTACACAGTTAAGTGATAAAGGCATAATGCAGAAAAATGTAGTATAACCATGTAGTGTAACCACATATGTACACAAATTGAGTATTTAAATAAAACTCAAACTCTTAATGCTAGCTTACCATGGGCAGGGAAATAGGAGGGAGTGAAGGAAAAGGATTGGTAAATGGTGGATTTTTTTATTATATATATATTCCAATAATATTTAATTTTTGTACAGCTTATTTGTATTTTTGTTTCATTTATGTAAATGTAAACATATATTCAAGTATTACATGAGCTAGTAGAAAAACTAAGTTTAAAAATATTAATATCCAGGAAAAACTGAACAAGAACTCAAGGCCTAAAGGGAAACAAAATCTGACTTTAAAAGTAATTAGTAAGGGGCGCCTGGGTGGCTCAGTCAGTTAAGTGGCTGCCTTCAGCTCGGGTCATGATCCCGGAGTCCTGGGATCAAGCTCCGCATCAGGCTCTCTGCTGGGCAGGAAGCCTGCTTCTCCCTCTCCCACTCCCCCTGCTTGTGTTCCCTCTCTCGCTTCTCTCTCTCTCTGTCAAATAAATAAATAAAATCTTAAAAAAAAATTTTTTTAAATAAAAGTAATTAGTAAAATTCATTCAATTAAAAAACATCTATCAATTCACAACTTTACCACTAAAAAAGACAAGTAATAGTGTAAGACCCATTTTCAGAATGTAATATTTTATTTCCTTTCATAGACTGCTTTCTTGTGTTTACTTAAGATGACACTAAATGAATTGCTATTCTCTAAGCATTCACATTCCCTAGAAGAAAGAAGCCATAAATTGTTTCACTTAGTGGCAGAGGCAGGACTGGGAATAGATACTCAGGACAGAAAATCTAAAATATATTATTGTTATCAAGAGTAGGGACTCTGATTTTCTGTTTTTGTAATTTTTTCCCAAAATACCTTAGCTCCATCCACAGGGCTTGATGTTGACAAATGTTTATGAAATAAATGGTCATACATATCATTACAATTGCCATTTGGCAAGCACACTTAGTAAACACTGAAATCTAATAAATTTTATCAGCTACTAAGTTATTCACAATGATGCAATCAAACCTTTTCATTTATTGAAGATTCAGATCAATAACTGATTTGCAGTTGCCCAGCACATCAGCAGAAAGGCCCAAATTGAATTCCATCTTTGGATTTCACTTGAGCATTGTTTCCAACAAATTCCACTTGAGTTATGTCTGCACGTTTTCCTTCTTGGACGCTAGAGGGAGATTGTTTGCAGTTATCCACTTTCAGGCATATTTTTTAGCATGGCTATGTCCTTTTTATCATCATCCAGTCTGTGGCTACATCCAGTCACATATGACGGCTTCATATCCTAAGGTCCTATCAAGAAAACATATTTGTGTGGCGCCTGGGTGGCTCAGTTGTTAAGCGTCTGCCTTCAGCTCAGGTCATGATCCCAGGGTCCTGGGATCAAGCCCCGCATCGGGCTCCCTGCTCTGCGGGAAGCCTGCTTCTCCCTCTCCCACTCCCCCTGCTTGTGTTCCCTCTCTCGCTGTGTCTCTCTCTCTGTCAAATAAATAAATAAAATCTTAAAAAAAAAAACATATTTGTAAAAACACTCTTCTAATATATGTGGCAGATACCAATTTAGAAAATAGTTCACATTTATTTATAAAATGAGATTCTAAATTGAAATAAATTTAGATTTATTATTAAAATAGGTAAAAATAACATCTAACCAAAGTAGCCCACAGCTCAGACCTTGCTAATTTAATCATATTTACAAAGCAAAACACGCTTCTAAAAAATAGAAGAACTAAACTTTTAGAACCTTAGAGGATATAACCAATTTGTACTAAAGCATTTTGGTTGAAAATATATAATATCCTCTGTGTTCTCATTTCCTCTACTCTCCTCCTTGTTCATTCATCCCAACACAGCAATGTCATTGCTGTTGCTCAACCCCTAAGACACAGTCTCACCTGGGAACTTCTCACTGGCTGGTCGCTGTGCTCACAACTTCCTGCCAACAACCGTGGTTCTCATTCCCTCAGTGGTTTAAAGTCTTTGCCCAAATGTCATCTTCCCAGTCAAGTCTACTCTACTTAAAATTGCACTACATAGCCCTCCTTGTCTCTGTTAACTTACTCTATATTATATTTTTCCTATGGCATTTATAAGGTTCTATTATTCTATGTATTGTGCTTACATATTATGTGGATTATTTTTTATGTCCTCTACTCACATATAAGCTCAGCAAGGGTGAGGATTTTAGTCTATTTTGTAGATCAGTGTATCCCAAGCACCTTGATCAATGCCTATGCTTAGAAGGTATTAAATGTCAAAAGACATAATTAAGTCATCAACAATTTAATTCAATAAAACATTGCTTTGTACTTGAGTTTAGTAATATTTTTATGATTGCAGTACCTGTTATTGAAGTGAGTTCTTCCTATCCAGAAAAACTTACAAAGATAATAACATTAACTCTCTTTGACACAGAGTCTTATTCCCCAAACACTGATGGATAGCTATCATATCTTATCTTCCATGTGGTTTGCAACTTGAAATACCTTTATTTTTTTCAACACCCGTGAATAAGAAATCCTTTTGTCATTTTTTTTCTCTTCTCTTACATCCATTGTAATTTATCTGTGTTTTGCCATTGGGGTTGCAGAAGTATAAAAGATGGCTTAGAGCCGGAATAACCGTAAGCAAAATTGTGAAGTTAGACCAAGTAAATCTTTGATGCTGTGCCAACAAAAATCATCTATTATTCTATCTCCCTTTGACACTGCCCCTCAGAAAACTGTTTTATCAGTAGCCATCAACTAATCTCTGCTAAAGCACCAACTCTGAATAGCTTAAGATACTACTGCTCTAAGGGGATATTTGTGTTTAAATAAATCTGGAAATCTCCAAGACCCCTGGGATCCAAAAAAATACATTTTTGTGTTAGGTAGTGGGAGGGAATATTTGGACTAAAGAGGAAATCACCAGGCACTCTGAATCGTATCACATAAAAGGTCTCAGGTCTTAAGACTATGGCTAGATGAATGATTTTTGAATTGGTGGATCCCATTTGAAAGATAATAATTATCAGTGCCTAAGAACTTACAGGTCAACAGAACATAACGGACAACAAAAAAACTGTAATAACTGAAGTGGGCAGGTGAAGTCAGAATAAAGACAGAAATGGATGAAGTGTTGGGTAGATTTAGGGGATATCTTTGCTTATGCCTCCCAGCACCATCTGTCCTCCTTCTAGTAGAAGCATCTTGGTTATCCTTTGGGAAACTACCTACCCCCATTGCTCCATTCTTTCTTCATGTGACCTCATTGGCGGACATGGGACCCAGACCTAGTAACTCAGAGCATTCTATCTCTGGTCACAGAAGTTGCTTCTTAGCAGTATGGTCAGACATTTGCTAGAAACATTAAGAACAAGAAATTCTCCTTCTGCCAAGATTTCTTAACTGGCAGGATGTAAGATAAGGGAATACCTACATGAGAAAGAAAGCTCTACAGGGGAAAATGAAGTCAAGAGACAAGAGAGAAAGATTATTACTTACTGTTTGAGCCAGACCTGAAGGCTAGATTAGAGAATCTTATTTATGAGAGCCAATAAACCTTCCTTTTTGTCTAAGCCATTTCAAGGTTGGGGTTTTTTTCACTTACAATCAGAAGATTCCTAATACATAAAAATACATATATTGAATTTAGAATAAACAAGAACACAATTTGAAAAAATCCCAGTCTAGAGACAAATAAGCATACTTTCCATTAAATTCAGGCTTAACACATGCCAGAGTTTGGGTTTGACTGGGGACAAGAAGATGTTTGAGAATTTATTAGAGAATATCTGACATGATCACTTTGCATGATAGATATCATGTAGAGAAAAAGTGCTTATGGTTTTCTAATATGGAAATACACCTGAAGATTGAAAGGTTCTCTTTCAGCAGCATGGTCAGACATGCATATATTTTATTATTCATATACTTCAGATCTGGTAATTTTATATGAAATGGAACTGCAAGAGAATCTCTTTTACTCTTTTTTTTTTTTAAGATTTTATTTATTTATTTGCGAGAGAGAGAATGAGAGACAGAGAGTACAAGAGGGAGGAGGGTCAGAGGGAGAAGCAGACTCCCCGCCGAGCAGGGAGCCCGATGCGGGACTCGATCGAGGGACTCCAGGATCATGACCTGAGCCGAAGGCAGTCGCTTAACTGACTGAGCCACCCAGGTGCCC
This sequence comes from Mirounga leonina, assembly GCF_011800145.1. NCBI lineage: Eukaryota > Metazoa > Chordata > Mammalia > Carnivora > Phocidae > Mirounga > Mirounga leonina. The sequence goes on from NW_023270702.1 coordinate 6,352,947, forward strand.
CTCTTTTATTCTTTTGACTTATAATACCCCTCAGGTATTATTAAATTTATAAATACCTTTTGATTTTTAAATAGCTCTCAGGATTATTAGGTTGCAATTGATAAAAATTTACTCAAGCTTGCACAGAAAATTTGAAGCAGATAGTGGAAGAAATTTGATAGTAAGAGTACAATGGGCAGTCTCCCCAAGATCTGAGGGTAAGCAACAAAGCTGCTTTAGCTTGCTCACACCACCCAGACCCCCGAGCTGAGAACCAGACCACTCCCTCTGCTTTTCATGGGGCTGTCTCATATTCTTGCCTAGCTTGGAGCTTCTGCTTCATTCTGCTGCTTCTTTCTGAAAACCACCTTTCTTTGCTGACTTGTAGCTGTCTTCTCTCCGTAACTGTATTTGGCTTTTTTTTTTTTTTTTTTTTTAAGAACCAACTTCCATTCACATCACTCCATGATCTCGGGACTCAGTTTGTCTTAGCTGGATGATTCACTCAGTTTGATCATTCTAAATTCCAAATTCCTGGTGGAAAGAATCTATTTGGATCCCTTCAGGGGCGTGGTCACCTGGTATAAAGGAGCTACCTAGGTTCACCATCCCCCAGGGTGGAAGCTTTGAGTGGGAACAGGTACTTTTCAGAAAGGATGTGAGCAGGGAAGTAATGATCAGTTTTTCTCCGGCAAAAAGTAATATAAAAACTATTCTGATGACCACAGGAATACTTACACATTCTTTCTTACTGGAGAAACAGGATAAAATCATAAGAGATGGCATTAAGAAATAAATCATAATGATTTGAATCATAAATTCATACTTCAAAAGTATTACTGAATGATTTGCATTCCATACAGAGGACTTTGGTTTGCATTAAGAGTAAACTAAAATATCTTAGAAGACTGATTACACATGTTTGAAATTATGCAGCCCATTATGTCCTACAACAGTATTACCTGTTTAGCATTCATTGGTATGTGGTATAAATATATGCAGAACTAAAGATTTTAGAAACAAACCAGAGATTACATTCACTCTGATAATTGTTTAGAGATGTTGGTTTTACTGGAAAGCTCAGGGCAGGGGGAAAGGGGAAAAAGGGAAATGGAAAAACATCAATGACTAACCTATAAGATCAATTGAAAAATTTGAAATTGTTTCTGATGTTACAATGGACATAATTTCTCAAGACATCATAAAATAATTTAAAACATATTCATATTACTATAGATAATATTTATCTAAAGGAAAGAAATTATAACCATACAAGATTGGACGTGTCTGATTTAGTTTTAGGAAATCTTTATGACCTAATATACAAAGCAATTTTGGAGGAAACTAAAGCAAAAAATCCAAGCTGTCCAAGGTCTGATATTTTTTCTGAAGTGTGACATATTGAAATAATCTCTACCAAAATGAGTACTGATGAGGCAATTGAGTAAACGATATGAGTTCAGAAGATGAAAGAGGCAAATGACGTATTGAGGACTCAATCATATAAACCATGTAAAACAGACCACGCAGTACTTGTTATAACTGGTTAGGGTTCCTATACTGCTCGGTATATTACACTTAGAAGGGTGTTTATAACATTTTATTAATAAAGAAAATTGGCAACTCAATTTAAACACAAAAGGGTTCTTCTTATGTTTAAAGATAGATAAAATTTTGAGAAAAAGATTGATTAAAGTAGTTTCAAATTTTTTTGTTCCTTGAAGCACGTACCACACCGTCTTTGGTTCGCTTGATCTCTTTAGTGGCCCAAAGATCAACGTTTTCGGAGGCCACACTGAGGGTTAGGAGTTGATTCATCCCTCTAATGAGTCAGAAAATTAAGAAATCTCTGACGTAAACTCTTATCAGCCTATCATTCCACGCTAAGGTGAGTATTTAAGTAATCACTGTAGGAAACAACCCACGATCTGTTTATTTTTTTTTTTTTTTTAAGATTTTATTTATTTATTTGAGAGAGAGAGAGAGACAGCATGAGAGGGGGAGGGTCAGAGGGAGAAGCAGACCCCCTGCTGAGCAGGGAGCCCGATGCGGGACTCGATCCAGGGACTCCAGGACCATGACCTGAGCCAAAGGCAGACGCCCAACTGACTGAGCCACCCAGGCACCCCTCTTTTTCTTTTTTTTTAAGATTTTATTTATCTGAGAGAGAGAGAATGAGAGACAGATAGCAAGAGAGGGAAGAGGGTCAGAGGGAGAAGCAGACCCCCCCGCTGAGCAGGGAGCCCGATGCGGGACTCGATCCCGGGACTCCAGGATCATGACCTGAGCCGAAGGCAGTCACTTAACCAACTGAGCCACCCAGGCGCCCAACCCACGATCTGTTTAAATGACAACAATTCAATTTCTGAGGAAGAGGACATCTTTTTCCTAATGAATGCCACATATCTTTTATAGGATTAAAAAAATGTTAGAAGTCATTTAATTAATAAAACGCAAAATTGCAAGAAAACAAAGTAGATACTTCATAAATTTATAACAGTGGTCACTTCAACGAGATAAAGCATTTCAAATGACTGAGTAATAGCTTTTGGAGGGCCAAGAAATGCTTCCAAGCAGAGATGACATTTGAACTGAAGCTTAAGGAATGAATAGTCATAGTTAAATGGAGGAAGGTGACAGACCACAGGAACAAGAGACGTTGAGCTGCAAACAACAAGGATTGCTGAGGAGGTGGAGCACAGAACCTCCCGGGGACGAATGAGAGGTGGTTGTAAAAGCAACAATCCCAGGGAAACAGTCTCTCAGGAACGGGCAAGAGAGCCCCACTGATCTCTTTCCCAGTTTCAGCTATATCCAGTTATGTCCCTCAAAAAGTTGGATCTCCTTAAACATGGACAATGCTGAGAATATCATCAGTCCTTGCTCAAATGCATTCTTCATCACATATTAAAAGGACTTCTTATGTTCAGAGTATATGCTCACATGGCTGGCTCTTCTGCTGAAACCATGCCTTCCCAGGGCATGAATGTGTCTCAGCCGAGTAGGTATCCTTAGCTCCTAACACCATGAAGAACACTGAAGGTACTAAATAAACGTGTTTAACAGATAAAGAAGGAAACAAACACGAAGCAGTAACATTTTGCTCTTTATTATTCTTTTTTCTATTATTATTGCTATATATTATTTCCTATTTATAGTAGGACTTGCATTGAAACTTAATAAAACATGGTACCAAAACATAGCCCATTACATAATTGTCATGGTTAAAACCATGAAACGGAAACACATTGATAATTCATGGTTTAACTTCCTGATTTATTTGCCTAAAAATAATAGGATCTTGGTTTGCATATCAGGAGCACTTGGCTACTAACTAGGTATGTAACCCTGGACAAGTAACTTAACCTCATCCTTAAAATGACAATTAACATTAATATCCCTTTAAACTCTAATATAACAGGGTGCAGAGATCATTTTACTTTCAATATAATTTTAAGCATTTAAAAATATTTGCTTGTGGGCGCCTGGGTGACTCAGTCGGTTAAGCGTCTGCCTCCAGCTCAGGTCATGATCCCAGGGTCCTGGAATTGAGTCTCACATCGGGCTCCTGGCTTGGCGGGAAGCCTGCTTCTCCCTCTCCCGCTCCCCCTGCTTGTGTTCCTGCTCTTGCTATCTCTCTGTCAAATAAATGAATAAAATCTTTAAAAAATAATAAAATAAAAAATAAAAACATTTTCTTGTTTGTTATGATTCAGGATATAATTTAATTCTTAATAGGGAAATTAATTTCTGCCTTTTTGCCCAAACTGCATGTAGAAAATTATTTGGCTCTTATGATTAATATGTGGTCATATTATTAATCATTTTGATATTATATATATATATATTTGATATATATATCTTATTTTATTCTTTCTCTTATGAGTATAGGAAAAACTTGATATTCTAATGCAGCTACATTCGGAAGTTTATAAAGTGAAAAATTAAGATATAAAAGTTGAAAAGAAGGAAGAGAGATAAACAGAATTCAGTTATTAATTTTTATATACATACCTTAATCTTCTCAAAAAAAATTAAGGTGGTTAAACAAAACTTGGTACATAATAGTCAAAAAAACAGCCTTTCTGTATTTGCTAAATTTATCAGAGGAACAACCAAGAGAAAATAAATCTTTTAAATATCAGGCTAGTTCCTCAGGGGCAATTAAATCTGGGATATTTATATAGAGAGAGGCACCATATAGTTGGATAGAATGTGTCATTACAGGAAAAGTAAATAACTGAAACACACTCAACAGGAAAACATTCATCAGAAAAGGCAGAACAGGCAGGAAACTTTTCACCAAGAGCTTCACACTGCACGTAAAACAGAAGTAATTCATTGCCAAGAGTTTAATGATTAAAAAACATAACACTAACTTCTAAAAGTAGAAAATACGAGCACTCTACAAAGGAAACTTTTTCAAAATCACGGCTTAGCCAAATAGTTATCATTGATCACTTATTGTGGACATGGACAGGTAGACATATTTTCAAAGGGGTTGACAAAAATAATACTAATGATTCAAGAAGTCAACAATTCAGTTCAATAAGTAATTGCCACATATAATTCAAACAGCAGCTCTGAATACAAAGGTGTTTACAGCACAGCTTTACCCCCAAGTAGCCACAGTCTCAGAAGGGAGGCAGGTGTGCAAAGAAAGAAGTTAACAGTATGGTATGGTAAAGTGAAAGATTAAAAATATGCACAGGGTGCAGAGATAGCACAAGAAAAATCACAATAAGAGTAATTACTTCTATAGGGACTTGGAGGTGGGAAGGGGTAGAAGGCTTCCCAGAGGAGGGGAGTTCTGAGATGAGTAGTTCAACCAGAAGTTCACTTTCTCTTACTTCACTCTCTATATTTCTGAAAAGATCATGCTTGTTTGGAAAAACGAAAAAGGATCATCACAGCGGGGTTTGATTTTATTCCTTGGCAAGAAATAAAGGGGTAGTACAAGGGGCCAGAAATCATGGTAATTAGAGGAGGAGGGCCAGCACTTAAACAGTCATAACAACCAAAGAGGAAGACTTTTAAATCAATTTTAAATTGAATTTACAATCATTATGAAGCATTATTTTCCTCCTTATCTTCCAAAAGGATCTAAGGCTGCCAAATACAATCAAACAAATTTGTCCTGCACATTTGTTTCTAGTAAAGTGAAAATTGTTTATATAAGATGTCTCACTTTCGATAGGTGGTCAGGAGCATGACTGGTATGCTTTTAAATATTCAAAATTTATTTTCAGAATCAAAGACCTATCACATGTTCTCCTACTGTGTGCCTAAGATAGCCTCGAGGATAAAATAAAAGAAGTTGACTAATTATTTCCCAACCTAATTAAACTTACAACCACACTAGAAAAACATATGATATGATCACGGAGCAAATTCAAGGTAAAATCTTTTTACAGGTAATCTGTATGATCATAGGGAGAAAAGCATACATAGTATGCTTTGTATACTAAATAAGGGAAAAGTAATTTTTGGATAGTATTGTTATGACAATAATCAAAAGAATATAGATGCAGGTCTTTATATCTGGATTTAAAGTTATCATATATGGAGTGTCTTATGTGCCAGGCACTTCATTAAGGGCTGCATATACAGTTTTTCATTCAATCTCTATCACATCCCTGCAAGTAACTGATACTATATCCAATCTATAGATGAGGGTGAAATTTGAACCTCAGACTTACCTATCTTCAGAAGCTTCACAAAAGCACAGGATTAAATTCATGAGGTTGGCAGAAAGAAAAATGGGGGAACTTTCCATGTAGATTAAATAGTCTAAAGCAAGATGACCAAGGAATTTGACGTGTAAATTCTGCCCTTTTTAGATCTAGGAAGACAGCAAGCACTCACAGGCAACTAGTCAGGTCACTCCATGCCCTGCTCTCCTCCCCACTGTGTTTACCTTTCAGATTTTCAGAATCCATGTAAGACTAAAGTCAGACACAAGTCCTTTGACTAAGGAAGCCCAAGGATCCTGGACACAGGTTATATAAGCTGCAGGTATAGATCATATACCCAAAGAGCTCAATATCCAGCATGGTGTGGAACCTTCAAGTTTCACGCATACAAGTATAAATATTTGGCCTGTTCAACCTGAAAGAATAAAGCGTTGCATGAATAATGGAAATATTTCTCTTCCTGCAATTTTTAAGGATCTCAAGGAAATCCATTAAACAGCTAGCTTTCTCTCAAGAAGAGAGGAAAGACACATTTATTTTGACAGACTATCTCTTCTCCAGATACCTGCTATAAATTAGTAACTGTTTCCCTAACACGACTCAAATTCCCCAAACCAGAGAAGACAGTTTTATTTCTTTCCCTCATGTACATTCGTTGTCTGCATCAAGCCCCCAGAGTGGTGGTGTTTAAGCATGCCTTCTGTGACCACATTGTATTTCAATGAACCTCTTTAAATTATTGCTCAAACTCCATAATTTCATGGAATAGAATTGAAATTTGTTGGTTTGGAGTTATTACATTCTTAATTTTATAGGAAGGTGAATGTGTTTGCACAAGAGAAAGAATCTCACCATAGACAATAGATTCATTACAAAACTATTCAGTGCTTGTCATTTTTTCTGTTTGCATTCTCTTCTAACAAGGATTCTTTAATTGAACATTTTATGAAATGATAAATCATTATATATAATATGCCTGTGCCCTCCTCCCATCAATTTCCATGCTTTGCTATTTAAATTTTTACTTAGACTGTTTTCTTTTCTTTTTTTTTTTCAAAGATTTTTTATTTATTTATTTGAGACAGAGAGAATGAGACAGAGAGAGAGAGCATGAGAGGGGGGAGGGTCAGAGGGAGAAGCAGACTCCCTGCCGAGCAGGGAGCCCGATGCGGGACCTGATCCCGGGACTCCAGGATCATGACCCGAGCCGAAGGCAGTCGCTCAACCAACTGAGCCACCCAGGCGCCCTACTTAGATTGTTTTCAATCAACATAAATTCTAAGTGTTGGAGCAGATTTGGAAGGCTGGCAGGACCAGTTCTGAATCCCATGGTTTTTGTAACAGTTACATTTCCTATCTTGTAAATTCTTGTGGATGACTGTGTTGTGCAGCCATGGCACCTGGAATTCCATCCAGGAGTAAGAAACCTGACAAACATTGTTTGCACCACCTCCCACTCTCCACCTCATTGTACACTCAGACTTCTCCAATATTCTTTAAGCTTGTATGTTTCCAGTCTAACATCTTCATTAATCCAACTGAGGCTGTTTCAGAATGCTCCCAAGAAACTTAACTATTGGAAATAGAGTTACCCTCAAAATGATATTGATAGTTTGAATGAATGAGACAGTCAATCTCAGAAATTTAGTATTTTAGTCAGTTTGGTCTGTTGGATGCCTTAAACAACGAACATTTACTGTCATGATTCTGGAGGCTGGAAGTTGGATATCAGGGTGCCAGTGTGGTCAAGTCCTTGGTGAAGGTCCCCTTCTTGGTTATGTCCTCACGTGGCCTTTCGTTTGTGTGTGCACGTAAAGAGAGAGAGATTCCATGTCTCTTCCTCTTTTTATAAAGGCACTAATCTTCATCAAGTCCCCACCATCATAACCTAATTAGCTCCCAAAGGCCCCACCTCCAAATACCATCGCATTGAGGATTAGGGTTTCATCATATAAATTTGGGGGACACATAAATATTCAGCTCATAGCACTTAACAAATAGGTCTTTTACATTTTTATTTTCTGGAGGTGGAGGGAATATGCAGTGAATACAAATGGAAATGGCACCAGTAATGTCTAGTCCCAGTTTTCCCTTTCTGTCTGCAGGTTCTATCCCAGGAACAGCTCTAGGGACTCCTCCTAAGAATAATTGTGACTTTTGACTTATGTGATGTTAATCCCACTTCTTAGCTCTTTCCTCTTGCAAAGATGAATGGGGGAGCAGGGTTGCCTCGTCGGTTGTCATCCTAACTCTATGATTCCAGAACGTCAATTGCAGCTGCCCTAGTTGGTGACCAGGGCTCAGATACTCTACAGAGCCTCTTCCCAACATGACCAACCATGCATTCCAACCGAAGCCAACAGAAGAAATTATGCTCTTCGTGGTTCCACCTCTTGACTTGGTTATGGTAGAAGTAGGGGCTTACCCTTCATTGCTTATTACTTCTAAGATCAGTTCAGAGAAACAGGAACTATATTATTATGTATTAGATGACTTTATTAAGGAAGGCAATATTTACTGATACTTAGCTGAGTTTTGCCTGAGAGAAGTGAGGAGTAGAGCTGCCTCTCAAGTTGCCACCCCACAGGATAGACCTAGCGTGCCAACTATCTCATGGAAATCTTACGTATTTATTTTACTGTTATTATTTTTGAGACATTTGTCATAGAGAGATACTTATACTTTTTTTCCAGCCTCCAAGATAAAAAAATTGTAAAGATATTAAGAAGTGTCCTATACAAGGTCCATTGTCAGAAATGACAGCATGGAACTTAAAACCTTTTGAGAAGGGTTCTACCACAACCAGGAAGTACTGAAGAGGTTTTTTTTAAATTAATTCAATATGAAAATAACTCATATTTTTTATCAAGACCTCTTCATCACTTCTGAATTAAATGTTTAATTAAATTGAAATTACACTTAAAAATTCAAAGTAATATATAAAAAAGTAAATTTATCAACCAATATGGATATAAAGATCTTAAAATATCCTGATTTTGCTAAGTAAACCCTTTAGTTTTGAAGCTTCTTCCATTTTCCTGTATGTCTAAGAAATAGAAGATCCATAGTATTATAATTGCTCTATTATTAATTCATTCTTTCAACAAACACATACTTCATACCTACTGTATATCAAACTGTTCTTGACACCTTCTTATGTAACAGTTTGCTCTTTGGTTACTAACAGTGGGTATCTTGGCAAGAAATACTCTGATTTACAGGCTTATCAAATGTATATATATGCATATTCACCCCTCCACACACACATATATATATGTATATATATGCATATATGTATATATGTATAATACATATATCTGTATATCTGTATGTATATTGTATATGTGTATATATGTATATATACACATATATACATGTATATATATGTATATATGTGTATATGTATACATACACATGTATGTATATATACATAGCCATATATACACACACAAATATATATAGAAACAGACATCACATACAGCTGCTATCTGGTTTTAGTATTAATAACAAGAATCATAAAGAACTACCATTTATTGAGTACCTACTACATTCTAAGAATGCCTTTAAAGACTTTAGAGGATCAAACATATTCTAACATTTAAAAATGAGAGAATCAAGTCAAAGAAAGATTTACCTGTCCAAATTTCACCTATTGAGCACAAAATTATAAGATGGCCACAAACAATGCCCCCAAAGTCATTTACTGTACATTTCAATTACAAAATCACACAATCCCATTCTTTTATCATAAGAGAATTCTGGAGGGGCAAGGAAATTGATTTATCATATTTGGATTTGAAATAACTAAAATTCCTAGTCAGTTTCTCTGCTGGATACAGTGAGTTTAAAGCTGAGGCTAATGTCAAAACTCATGCAGTAAATTGTGAAATTTGATATCCCAACAGAAGGGTGAAGGAATCTTCTAACATCAAAATTCTTTTGATGGCAATAGCATTTGCTCATTTAATTATTCAAAAATAACTGACCAGTCACTTTGTGCCAGAAATACAACAGTGAGCAAGAAGACATGGTCTTAGACTGTTGAAGTTCTGGTTCAGTTAGTAAAGAATTGAACAAGCAAGTATTAAATCTGCAATTTAGATAACTATCATGGGAAATTTCAGGATTCCTTATGGAGGGAAGAGAAGTTTCAGGAAACTTTAAGAGGAAGTAGTGATCAAAAAGTTTGGCATGTCAGAAGAGTTCTCCTTAATAAAGTAATATCGAAGTTGGAATAAGATGGATTGCATCAAATCAGGTAAAAAAAAAATTGCTGGAGCAGTGGAAGGACACTTCAAGCAAAGGGGACCACCGGGACGGGGTGGGAAGGGCTTACTCTGTTAGTGTGGTGTAGAGAAGAGCTGGGTAGCTGGAGGAACAAAGTAAAAGAGGTGGAGTATGGTGGGAGTGTGGAAGAAGATGTAGGCAGAAGCCAGATCATGCAGGCTATCTCATGGAATTAGCACTTTATTCTAAGAACAAAGGGACACCATTGAAAGGATTTACTTAGAGGAGCAACTGGAACAAAAATAACTTGAAAAGTCCAGTCTGGCCACATTATGCAGAATGCTTTGAAAGAGGAAGGAAACTTGTATGGAAATTAGAATAATCCAAGAGAACCATAAAGGATGGAAGTAGGATAAAGGGAATAAAATGACCACCAATGGACAAAAGCTAGGATGAATTTAAGGATAGGGATGAGCTGGTCCACAAGAGGTAGGATGACACAACCCCAAGCATAGCAGACGAAAGTAACAGAGTTTGTTTTTATAGATACACTCATCAATAAGAGATAAGAAGTAGAGGGATATGACACCTAAGGAATTCAGTAGTTTTGGTAAATTAGACATTGAGATTGTCAGTTAAGGATAAGACAGGACAAGGTTAATAAGAGATCTCAGGAGAATGGTAATACTTGAAATAGTTACCAATGTAAACAAAAATAATAATAGCTAATAGTTATTGGGCACTAGAGATTGTTTCAAGTGCCTAATTTTTTTTTTTTTTAATTCAGAGCAGCTCTATAAGTCTGAGAATTTTACCAGGGCTACTTTGGGAATGAGGGAATTTAGAGACCAGAAAATGAATTAACTTTCCTATAGTTCCACAAGTCATACTTGGTAGCATCAAGATCAAAATCCAGGCAGTCTGGTGCCGGAGTCTGCACACTGAACTACTGTACATAGGCAGCACAACTGATCAGTCATGGCGACACCACCAAGAGTCCACATCGTACGTGTGTGGCAGGGCATATCTGCCATGACAGTGTCAACATAATCTGAGGTGACTCTTACACTTCCTTCCCGAACGTTTTTCTTTTCACACTGAATTGAAATATTGCAATGGGTAACATTTTCTGAAGCTGTGTTCTCCTTTCACCCTTTGTTGCTCTCTATTTTTCTATCCAGGATCTCTTACTGTTTTCCTATGAAAGATTCTCAAAAGTAATACAGTGTATTTTATTTTGTTTACCATTTAAATTTGTGATTTGAAATTATATATATATATATATATATATATATATATATATATATATATATATATATAATTCTCTGTCTCTATTGCTCTCTCTCCGTCTCTCCCTCTGTGTCTCTTTGTCTCTCTCAAAATCTCCGTGCTTTGACAAAGTCCGTGAACAGCTGAAGATGTAGTCAATGATACCATGATCCTTGGGCTGCTGAAAGAGGCCTTGAGCAAGACCAGAATTTCAAAACTTCTCTCTTCTGGAGAAAAAAAAAAAAGTAAAATGATAATTCAGAGAAGATTTTATACATGACTTGGTTGTACTTCCCACCAAGTTCTTTGCAGTGGGTATGTAACAGTTGTATGGTTTACAATCACAAACTCATATATGCAAAAACTGAGCTTTTTTAAATTGACCTCTGACTGTGAATTTAACTCCTGCACCCCCATGCTCAGTGAAGGTGGGAAACTCAAGTCTTGTTCAAATCAAAGTAAACTCAATCCTTGCTAGATATTTCTTATATAAAGAAGTGAGTGGTTTTAATGCAGATAAGAAACAAGGCAGAGGATCATAGGGGAAGAGAGGAAAAAATGAAACAAGACAAACCAGAGAGGGAGACAAACCGTAAGAGACTCTTAATCTTAGGAAACAAACTGAGGGTTGTTGGAGGGGACGTGGGTAGGGGGATGGGGTAACTGGGTGATGGACACTGCGGAGGGTTTGTGTTGTAATGAGCACTGGGTAGTATATAAGACTGAAGAATCACAGACCTGTACCCCTGAAACAAATAATACATTATATGTTATTTAGTTGAACTTAAATTAATAAAAAGTTCTACTGCAGTGGGGCTGCTAAATTTGAGGTGATCTGTATTTTGTTCTTCACAATAGTGAGTGATATAGAACTGTAAGAACATTGTATGGTGACAGATGGTAGCCACACTGGTGGTGAGCACAGCGTAATGCATAGACTTGTTGAATCCCTGTGTCGTACACCTGAAATTAGTAACACTGTGTGTCAACTACACTTAAATAAAAAAATCAGTCAATAAATTTAAAAATAATAATGATATAGACAACATGAGGAACTCACAAACTGTCTAAAAGTTGAAAAATTAAGTCACGTGATTGTCTGTTCTCTTCTAAACAACCTGAAATCCCCCCCACCAAGACATGAATTCCAGAAAATGACTGACAACAAACTCATCAAAATACATCAATAAATGAATGTTCTAGCCCCTGTGCCTAAACAGTGCCTAGAGGATACAGGTCATTCAACATATATTTGTCAGATTTATAAGTGGATGAATAAATAAAATAATTTTAAAGATAAGAGTTGATTAGTTTCTTGGGTAAAATATGCATTCACTGTCAAAAAGGTATTCTTGAGAGCGGAGTTGTATGGCCTGCTGTCATTTAAATCATAATAAAATACCACCCACTTCATTATAAATGATGATTGGATACAAGTAAAAACAGAAACGTAAAACAACAATGCAAACATGCAAGGTTGGCTCAGTCGGTGGAGCATGCGACTCTTGATCTCAGGGTTGTGGGTTCGAGCCCCTTGTTGGGTGTAGAGATTACTTAAAAATAAAATCTTTAAAATAAACATGCAAAGAATTCAATGGTTGTCAACAAAGCTGTTTCTGATCACTACCCTAGTTTTTTGCAGCATGCACCTGTGGGAATATACAATACCCTCCTCTCCTGCCACACAGATTAAGAAATTTTTTGAATAAAGACGTTCAATATCTTTAGCTTTGCATTGTCTTTAATCAAGACAATCATATGGAAAGAGGTGTGCTTTACTTTGTTAGTTCCAGAATCTCTCCACATTAAATATTATATTTCCGTTTGTGGTCATTTTATAAAAGAGGTGTAGTTCTATCAAGATCTTTTGTTAAAGGTAATAAAGTTTAAAAATGATATAATATTTTAAATATCCCATCTCCCATTTGGAAGTATCTATACTGAGAGGCAGTTCTTTCAATGAAATTGGAGTGGAGAGTCATTATACATTATCTCCAATGCGCTCTGGCCCCTCACACGCTGTGGCCTCCATCAAGATGCAAGACCACCACCACCACTCGGAAGACCATTTACTAAACTGTAGTTTCTAGTTTCCCTACAGCTACGATACATAGGTATAACTATAGCTTGCAGACCTTCTTTTTAACTTTTTTACTGATAAAAGTAAGGTCCTTTCTCACTCCACGGTTTTCTCTTTTTTTTATCTTTTTAATTTTTGCTAAAGAAAAATAACTTTGTTCTTTTTATTTTCCTCTGGAAACAATTCCAAAAGGATCGCCAAGGATTGCTTTATTTTGGTGTTGTAGCCAGAAGAATTTTCTGCTTATCTGTAGTGGCCGAGACATAAAAAGTTTCAACTAATTTTTTTATCCTCTTTATACAAAACAAGGATGTATAATCTCCAGACTGCTGTGAACATGAAAGCGTGTGTCATTGATATAAAACTTCACATTTCATTTTTTCCCTTTTTCCAGCTAATCAATTAGTAGAAGGTCACCAATTAACCATCCGATTTAACGTTTTGGAAGTAGTCAAATAAAACTGGTAATAAAGGAAAAAGAGAAAATGTCATTGTAGGATGTGGTTTACATGAGATGTTTTGACCATAGTGTTTGTAAGATAGCACAAGCATTAGTCAAGTGCAACCAATTAAGCATGGTGTTCATTACGTCTTTCTTCAGATCCAATTGTGTTTAAATCATTGAATTATGTGCAACGGAGAGGGAGAATGTTGATAGAATAGGAGTTAGATGATTAAACTGCATAACCATTTCAATGAATTCACCCAAACATCCTCTCTCAATGAATCCTGAATGATATTTTTAAATATATATTGTTCTAGGGGAGGCAATGAGAGAAATCATCATACATTCTTTTCTCCAAGTTCCAAAAGCTGTTTAGTAAAGATCCTGTCTCCTTGATGGACCTCAAACTTCCCTGACAGTTGAATATACCCTGTAACAGAGTATCTGTAAAGCAAAAATGTACATAACATGCTTTCCTCAAGCCCACATGTAACAAATAAAGATATCAAATGAACTGACATTTCTGCATTACAGTTTAAAATAACATCCTGTGTGACTTCTATATGCTGAGTTGTTAGCTCGACTTCAGATTTTCTAAACACTGGCTTTGCTTTCAAAGAATAATGTTCCAGTTCCTGTACTGAGTGTGTGGAGACTGGTTCGAAAGCTGGGGGGAAAGTTAAGAATGTGTGGGTTTTGGCTTCAGAATTATCCATGCTTTAGTGATCTCCTGCATTAAACTGTTTCTTATTAATAGATCATGCAGCTACCCACCATTCACCCTCCCCTCTTCCCCAAACACATATCTGACACATTCTCATAATCAATAGCAAATGTTCATTCTGAAAGTTTCACTTTTTTTTTTTCTTAAGCCCACCCGGACTTTTCATTGTGATACAATGAAACCATCAACTATCAAAATTTAGTGTTTGGAGTAAGGCATATAAAATAAGTGAGTGTATCCGGAAAGTATAGTTGATACTTTTGAAATAACATAACATTTATTGGGTTTATTCTTCTCTCCAAAGACAATGAAGATTTATCCTGAACAAATAGAAGAGAAATACATACCAAAACCCCCCACATTACTATCTATTTTAACATGGAAGGAGGTCTCAGCACTAAGTCATGCATTTTTAGCCGAAATTTAAATGAGATCACAGATACGATGACAATAAAATTTGCATTTTATTATATTGCATTTGACACTGTAAACTTTTCTCAGATACAATTTAGTTTCATTTCAAACATGTTCTAGACAGCAAAAAGGTAGAAGAGCAAAAGGCCACTCCAAGACAGATCTTTCCTTCCTTCCTTCCTTCCTTCCTTCCTTCCTTCCTTCCTTCCTTCCTTCCTTCCTTC
>NW_023270702.1:6368011-6439764 GCF_011800145.1 Mirounga leonina
TTCCTTCCTTCCTTCCTTCCTTCCTTCCTTCCTTCCTTCCTTCCTTCTTTCTGTTTTAAAGGCAGAAAAATCCTTCCCGGGACCCTCAGTAACTGAGTTCACTTAATTCTCACTAACCAGAACTGCATCATCATATGGCCACTTTTAGCATCAAGGGAGGCTGGGGAATGGGTATTTAGTATTCCACTTTAAACAGTATTTGTGGGGCACCTGGGTGGCTCAGATGGTTAAGCGTCTGCCTTCGGCTCAGGTCATGATCCCAGGGTCCTGGGATCGAGTCCCGCATCGGGCTCTCTGCTCCTTGGGAGCCTGCTTCTCCCTCTGCCTCTCTCTCTCTCTGTCTCTCATGAATAAATAAATAAAAATCTTTAAAAAAAATAAACAGTATTTGTGTTCTCAAACCTTACTGTGCATCAGAATCACCTGGGGTGCTTACTAAAACACTGATTGCTGGACCCCACTCCCAGAATTCTGACTGGGAGCAGGTATGGGGAGGGGCCTGGGAATTTGCAATTCTGTCAAATCTTCAGAAAAACCTGCAGCCGCTGCTCCCAGAACCACACTTTGATAACCCCTGCTCTACACTGAAGGAAGGCAAATGTGAAGGGCTTTGGAAATGGTTTGTGGGTGAGCTAACTTACAGTCCCTGCCCCCAACACTTAGCCTTTGTTGTTGGATCAGAAAGTACATGTACATGAAGACTTGAGGAATCATAAGGGGAAAAGTTAGAAGAAAGTGTTGCATAATGTACAAAGTCCTCAAGGCAAGTGAAAGCTTAGCATAGAGAAGAGGATGTGGAGCACAAAGCATGAGGGGGCAAGAGGTGAGGAATGAGAGGATCCAGAAGCAGGGACCTCTGGAGTTACCTAAACTGCCCAGGGCAGAAGCTGGTAAGAAACAGCTCCAGGATTTGGATGCAGATGCCTGGCACTAGAATCTCCTGCCTCTCTAATGAAGAACCAGCGAGAAATTTTAGATAAAACTTCGCAGAATTTTTCACTGTGCAGGAAAAGATATATCAACTTATTTATTATTATAATTTCCAAACAGTAAAACAAGACAAACTGGAGGGATAATATATATGAGCATGAAATGGTTGATATCCCTATTCAAAATCATATTTCTATCAATCAATAAGAAAAATACAAACACCCAAAGAAAATATGGGTAAGTGATCAATACTGGAAGTAAAAATGGCCAGAAAATATGAACTATGTCTAATCAAAGAGATAAACAGATCTTAGAACCTAATAGAAAAAAAAAATGGAGAAGGTCAAGCCTTTGTAGTTCTGGGGAGCTCAAGCTCTGGGTTGTCTTTTTCCAGCTTGGGAGGGAAACAGGTTCACCACTGGGGGTTCTTAAAGGAAGAGCCTACTGTGTTGTCAGCCCTGAGACCACCGGGGGAGCTTTGCTGACACTCATATGGAGACAGACCATTTACAAAAAGATAAGTCATTCTTGATCTCAGGACACAGATATTCAACACAGTATTGTTTATAGGAAAAATAAATGAGATGGTTTAAAGTTCAAAAGTAGGAGATTGGTGGGCAGATTAACTGTAAGTTATACAATAAAATGTGATCTACAGGAGGTCAGGCATGTAGAGACTACTCAAGTGGTTTGTAGCTTGGTGTGATTTGGCTTCATGGTCTCACTGCACACACTGCAATTGAATGAAATTCTTCCCATAGCCCAGGAGCTTATAAGCCAATCACAGAGTGATATAGGGAACTGATGGAATAGTATGCATCTACTGAAAATGGTGTTTATGAAACTCTCTTAAAATCTGTAAAGCTGTTTACCTTATAAAGTTCAGGGAACCAAATATGGATTCAATTATCATGTATTAAGAACTTTGGAATAAATTTTTAAATTCATAAAAAAAATAACTACTAAAGAGAAATACAAAAATTTACATTTATATTTAGTGGCAAACTTTACAATTTTTTTCTTATGATTGTCCGTATTTTCCAACATTTGTGCAATAAGCAGATGTTGCTCTCATAGTATTAAAACTGTTAATATTTGTGAAAAGAAATCCCTATCAAAATGCTGGCAAATTTACCTAATTTCAGCAAAAATAATTGGTTCTTTTTTCTTAAGATTTTATTTATTTATTTGACAGAGAGAGAGAGACAGTGAGAGAGGGAACACAAGCAGGGGGAGTGGGAGAGGGAGAAGCAGGCTTCCCGCGGAGCAGGGAGCCCAATGTGGGGCTCGATCCCAGGACCCTGGGATCATGACCTGAGCCAAAGGTAGACGCCCAACAACTGAGCCAGCCAGGCACCCCATAATTTGCTCTTAAAAAGGGAAAGTATGAAAGTTTCTATCAATATATTTCCTTAAAACATGAATAATGTTAAAAAGATATTTACTATAATGCTATTTTGAAATCTATGCCAGTTAATAAGAAATCAGTTAATGTAAGATAACAATGCCAAATAACTGGTATAAATAATGAGAAAAGGAAATCAAATTTATCATTTGCAATTGACAGGATTTATACTTGACAATCCCATGAGCAAAAAACATTTTTGAAATAATAATAGGATTCATAAATGTGGCAATTTATAATAGTATATGAACAATTATTTAGAAAATACAGCCATAAAAATAATATTAGTGAGAAAAATGTTAAAATGACTAGAAAATTAGGGAAATGTTTATGGTAATTGAAGCTGGGTGGTGATTATATGTGACCAGTACCCTATAATCATTACTTTTTCATTTTTGAAAAAATTCCATAAGAAAACATGTTATGAAATGACTCAATATTAAAAAGAGTCAAGTATTAAAAATTATGCAAAAGCCACATAAAAAAAAGTCTTAAGATATACTGAAGGGTATAGAAGACTTCAATATTTAAAAATGCAGAACTCTTTTTGGAGTTAGGAAAAGGTAAATATGACAAAAATTATAATTATGCCGAAATGTCTTTTAAAATTCAATTTTATGGGGCACCTAGGTGGCCCAGTTGGTAAGCATCTGCCTTCTGCTCAGGTAAAGATCCCAGGGTCCTAGCATGGAGTGCCACATTGGGCTCCCTGCTCAGCGGGGAGCCTGCTTCTCCCTCCCCCTCTGTTGCTCCCCCGCTTGTGCTCTCTCCTCTCTCCCTATCAAATAAATAAATAAAATCTTTTAAAAAATAAAATAAAATTCAATTTTATCCCGAACAAAATATCAGCTTGACTTTTTATTGGTATGATAGAAAATAAACCGTAGGCTTTTTTAAAAATAAATATACAAGAAGACCTAGAAAACCAGGAATGAAAGAAGAGTAATGAAGTTGTAGAGTGAGCATGTAGCTCATCATCCAAACCAGGACACTTGATGGGAAAAGACACATTAAAAGTAACAGGTGTTAACTGATTTACAACAGGTGTACACTGGGACTGTTCTGGTTAACTGGGTAGTATGATCACCCTAGCTACCGACCTACCAGATAGCCAGATGAAGTTTAATATTAACAATGGCAGACAAGTTAAAGGAGAAAAACCAAAAGAGCCAAATGCACCTGGGAATTTAGTATATAATCAAGGTAACACTGCAACTCAATACAATTAACAATGGATTATTCAATAATGTATTGAGACCCATGGCTGCTATTCTGTTTCCCTTTTGCTCTTTTATAGTATCTTCTACACAGAGCTGCTAGAAGGATTCTTTATGAAGGAAAACGAGTTATGTCCATCTTCTGTACATTACCTTCCAATGGCTTCCTCTCTTACTCACATGAATTAACAATGAATTCCTAATTTTCTGCCAATTTTTACATAATCTAGACACCCTCCCCAACTATCTCATTGACCACACCTCTCTTGTCTCCCTTTCAGCCACAGTGGCCTCTTTCCATGTCCTCCAGCATGCTGAGCAACCACCATCTCTGGGCCTTTGCTCAAGCTGTTTCATTTAACTGGACTGTTCTTCCTCCAGATATCCTCAAGGCTTACTCCCTCTATCCATTCAAGTCTTCACTTAAATATCATCTATCAAAGAATCTTTCTCTAAAGATCTTAAATAAAACAGAAACCCCCCATCCAATAATATATTTCCATTGTACTGAATCTCCCATACCCTGCTTTATTTTTTCTATATTTACTTATCACCACATGATATATCAAATGTATTAATTCTCTCACTCCTCATTACTCAGAACATTAACTTCACCAGTGCAGAATCAACTTACTGCTGTATTCTAGCACTTTGAGTCTGGAACATAGCTGGTATGCAATAAATACTTGTTGAAAGATTAAATGAATGAATAGTTGAATGAATATTAAAATAATGCTAAGAAATTAAAAAGGAACATATAAATGGGAAAATTACTAAGGCTCATAAATAGGCAAATAAAAACAAATACAAATGGATGATAGTATATATAAAAAAGACTGGATCTAACTCATATTCAAAGAATTGTAAATAAAAATAATATAAAGTACCATTTATTACTTCTCAGATAGACAAATATTAAAACATTGAATGAAACTCAGTTTCGATAATGGAGAGAAAAATAAGTGCCCATTTTCATACAGAGCTGGTGGAAATTATCATTGGTACAATCTCTTTGAAGGGAAATTTGGCAAAATTTACCAAAATAAAATGTGCCTATTACTCTACTTCTAGCAAAGATGACTAACTGGTATCAGATTGGTCCTCCCAATGAAACAAATAGAAACTGTAAAAAGTATATGAAATGAATGCTTTCAGATACTGAACAGAAGCCAGCACAGGACTGATCTTCAAGAAAAAGGAAAGAACAGAAATGATCAGTAGGAACACCTGGGGCATTGAGCCCAGAGGTACTTTCCTGGGTCTTGGTGCAGGGAGAACATGGTGATATTCTGAGTGAAAGCAGAAGTCAGAGTGGCAGGGAGGCTGAGGTTGCTGAATTTGGGAGGCGAAGCAGGGAAATGAGGGAGTACGCAGAAGAGTTTTGGAAGTCTGATTAGGGGTCTCCCTGAGTCTTTGGCAGAATATAAAGTTGCTATGAAAAGAGTGAAACCCCAAAGAAGCCAGACACAGGATTCAGGATACACAGGGCTGAGAGATATACAGATGTAGGTGTGCAAGAGTGGGGAGACCTTGTTGAATAACCAGGACATCCACCGCAGACCCCAGAAGAAAAGGCTGAACTAGCCCTAGAGCATAGGTTGCTGTGTACTCTCCCTAACAAAGTATAAAAATACTTGAAAGAACCAAGTTGATCTGCAAGTAACTGATCTGTCTGCCTGAACAAAATATATGTTCTAGAAATGAAGACACGAAAAACCAGATTCTCAACAATGTAACATTCACAATCACCAGTATCAAAACCAAGCAAAACAACAACAAACCTTACTGAATGCCAAAAAGCAGAAAAATGTGACCTAAACAAGAAAAAAATTAGTAATGAAGTGAGACTGAAAGATGGCAAAGATGGTAGAATTAGCAGAAATAGAGTTTAAATAACTATGATAATATGCTCAAGGATTTACAGAAAATTTTAATGAATAAAATGAGTAGAGGAACCCTCTTTAAAAAATCAAGTGAAACTTCTAGAGCCAAAAAGTATAACACCTGAAATAAAAAAATTCACTGGACAGGTTTAACATCAGATTTGACAGTGCAAGGAAAATGAAGATTAATAAACTTCAATAGGAAACACTTAAACGAAAGGATGGGGAATTATGGGGTGTTCTGGAAAAGAAATGAATAAAAGCCTTCAAGACATGTGAGGCCGTATCAAATGGTCTTCAAATGTACAATTAGCATTCTAGGATGAGGTGGCCTGGAAAAATATTTGAAGACATTATGGCCTACACTTTACCAATTTTGATGAAAAGTATAAATCATAGATCCAAGGAACACAAATAATCCAAAGCGGGATAAACATGTCTGCACTCGTGCACACGCATGCGCACGTGTGCGCGCACACACACACACACACACCACACACACACACACACACACTACACTAAGAGACACTATAACCAAATTTTTGAAAACCCATGATAGAAAATCCAAGTTCCATTAGGTTTTTCTAAAGACAAGCTGATTCTAAAATTTATATGAAAAGGCAAAAAAATCTAGGATAGCAAAAACATTCTGAAAAGAAAAAAACCAAAGTTGAAGACTTCAAGCTATTTCAAAGCTGCTATTAGCAAAACAGAGCAGGCTGACAAGAATACACAAAGAGATCAATGCAACTGAATAGAGTCCAGAAATAAACCCACATGTATCTGACCAATTAATTTTCAACAAAAGTACCAAGGAGTTCAATTGGCAAAAAAGTTTAAAAAAAAAAAAATTGGGGTGCCTGCGTGGCTTAGTTGGTTAGGCATCTGACTCTTGATTTTGGCTCAGGTCATGATTTCAGGGTTGTGAGATCCACACTGGGCATGAAGACTGCTTAAGAATCTCTCTCTCCCATCTTGCACAATTCACAGCGCTTACCAGAGCACATACCCTCCCCAGTGTCTATCACCCAGCTGCCCCATCCCTCCCACCCCCACCACTCCAGCAACCCTCAGTTTGTTTCCTGAGATTAAGAATTCCTCATATCAGTGAGATCGTATGATACATGTCTTTCTCTGATTGACTTATTTCGCTCAGCATAACACCCTCCAGTTCCATCCACATCGTTGCAAATGGCAAGATCTCATTCCTTTTGATGGCTGCATAATATTCCATTGTATATATATACCACCTCTTCTTTATCCATTCATCTGTCGATGGACATCTTAGCTCTTTCCATAGTTTGGCTATTGTGGACATTGCTGCTATAAACATCGGGGTGCACGTACCCTTTCGGATCCCTACTTTTGTATCTTTGGGGTAAATACCCAGTAGTGCAATTGCTGGATCATATGGTAGCTCTATTTTCAACTTTTTGAGGAACCTCCATACTGTTTTCCAGAGTGGCTGCACCAGCTTGCATTCCCACCAACAGTGTAGGAGGGTTCCCCTTTCTCCGCATCCCCACCTGGTGATGGGTATTGAGGAGGGCACATTCTGCATGGAGCACTGGGTGTTATGCACAAACAATGAATCATGGAATACTACATCTAAAACTAATGATGTAATGTATGGGGATTAACATAACAATAAAAAATTTAAAAAAAAAAGAATCTCTCTCTCCCTCTGCCCCTCCCTTCTCTCTCTCTCTCTCTCAAAAAAAAAAAAAAGTGCCAAAATATTGGACATTCCCATGGAAAAAAGTGAAGCTCTGTGCTTATCTGACAACACACACTGAAATTAACTTAAAATGATTTTAAATCTAAAAGTCAAAGATAAAACTGTAGAACTTATAGAAGAAACCAAAAACTTCATCCCTTAGTTTAGGCAAAGATTCCTTTGCAAAGAAAGTAACTTCACAATCATAAAAAATATTCATAGACTGGCCTGCACCAAAATTAACAGCTTCTGCTTTGAAAAATATCATTAAGATGAAAGGCTGGAGGAAATATAAAATAGCACAATCACATGGGAGAACTACTTGTCAGTTTTGTATAAAATCTATATGTGCCCACCATATAAAACACAGCAATTGCACTCCTAAGCATTTACCCCAAACAAATGATATCTGATCTCTTTTTCTATGAGTTTTGCTAGTTTTTATTTATTTATTCACTTATTTTTTAAGATTCCACAGTAAGATTATACAGTATATGTCTTTGTCTGGCTTATTTCACTTAGCATAATGACTTCAAGGCATTGTTGCTTTGTTGTGGCAAATGGTAGAATTTCCTCTTTTTTTAAGTTTGGATAATATCCATTGTATATATACCACAATTTCTTTATCCATTTAACCCCTGATGGACACTTAGGTTGTTCCTGTGTTGTGGCTATTGTAAATAATGGTGCAATCAACATGGGAGTGCAGATATCTTTTTCAGTTAGTGTTTCATTTCTTTGGATATATTTCCTAAAGTGGAATTGCAGGATCATATGATAATTCTATTTCTAATTTTTTTAGAAGACTCCATACTGTTTTCCATAGTGGCTGTACCAATTTGCAATCCCACCAACAGTGCATAAGGATTCCCACGTCTCCACGCCAGCATTTGTTATCTCTCTTTTTGAATGGCCATTCTAACAGGAGTGAGGTGATATCTCATTGTGGTTTTGATTTGTATTTCCCTAACGACTAGTCATGTCCAACATCTTTTCATGTACCTGTTGGCCATTCATAAATCATCCTTTGAAAAAAAAAATTAAAGATCCTGCTTGGGACCTTTGCCCATTTTTTAACTGGATTGTTTGTTTTGGGTTTTTTTTGCTATTGATTTATGTGAGTTCTTTATATATTTTGGATATTCACCCCTGATCAAATTTATGGTTTGCAAATACTTTTTTTCCCCTTTTCGCAGGTTGTCTGCTCACTTTGTTGATGGTTTCTTTTGCTGAGCAGAAACTAGTTTGATGTAGTAACTTTTTATTATTATTATTTTGTTGCTTGTACACAGTTTTTTTTTAAGAGAAAAAATGAAAGAAAGAGGAAGGAAGGAAGGAAAGATGGAAGGAAGGAAGGAAGGAAGGACAGAAGGCAGGAAGGAAGGAATTGCTGACAGGAAAGATCTAAAAAATAAAATTGGCAAATGTGTATCATATTACTGAGATTCAGAAAGAAACACTGTAAATCACAATACCAACATCAGATTTATTTATTTATTTATTTATTTATTTATTTATTTATTTATTTATTTTTTTATTTTTTAGGTCTGGCTTCTTCTTCTTCTTTTTTTTTTATTATGTTATGTTAATCACCATATATTACATCATTAGTTTTTGATGTAGTATTCCATGATTCATTGTTTGCGTATAACACCCAGTGCGCCATTAGATTTATTTTTAAAGTCTTTTTAACGATTGTTTCCTACAGTGGAACACAAATGATTACGAAATGTGGTAGGAAAAGCACCTGGGTGGTTCAGTCGGTTATGCGTCTGCCATCCACTCAGGTCATGATCCCAGGGTCCTGGGATTGAGCCCTACATCAGGCTCCCTGCTCATTGGGGAGTCTGCTTTTCCCTCTCCCTCTGTCCTGTCCCCCATTTATGCTCTCTCTTGCATTCTCTCTCTCTCAAGTACATAAATACAATCTTTTTAAAAATGTAATGGGGTCCATAACACTAAAGTAAAATTATGTGAGAGTTTATAACTAGGATAATGAAAAAAAAATGGAATATTTCTTCTCTTCTGTAAGCTATGATTCTTTCTGAAGAAAAACAAACATTAAGGAAGGTAGATAAAACCAACTAAGTAATGAACTACAGTCAAGCAAACTTTGATTACAATGGATTAAACCATCCTGTTTGATATGAGGTTTCATTGCTCATAATGTAAAGTTCATAAGGAATGCAAAAGTAGTAGTAGATATCTTTTTTTCAAAATTACATACAATGTATACAAAAGGGTCACTTATGTTTGAAAGCCTTAAAAATTAATTCTTGAAAAAGATCCATTTCCCAATGGCATACATTGTGCAATAGATGGAGCCCAGGCTATGGCTGACAGGCAATTTATGTATATGAACAACTTTTTAAAAAGCAGCAACAGATGTTTTAGCAATTCATTGAATTATGCATAGCAACAATTGGTCTCCAAGAATCTTTGTGAAAGGGTCCACAAAATAATGAATATTATTAGTGCTAGTAATGAAATTAAGAATGATTCTATGAGTAACGATGATAAACTATGTAGATACTGAAGAATAATTTAAGTATTGTATTCTGCACGTGGAATTAAGGAGCTCTCCAAAAGACATTTTTTAAAAGACATTTTTAATGAATTTTTGTAACAAACTTGTTATTATTGTAGGTTTTTACTCAACTGGTTAACATTTTAAAATCAAATCTGTAGTAGTATGAAATAATGTGACATATCTTCAAGATACATTGAAAAGTTAAATGACATTGTTCTAGGACTACAGGGAAATGAGAGTTATTTCATTAATATGAAGGTTATCATTAGTTTTCTCGGCAAATTTACATTATATATAAATAGTGCCACTCTCTGAGAGTTGACACAGTTTCTATATGTTCAGCAGTATGCAAAAAATATACACTAATCATTTGATATGAATTTACACTGCACTATCAGATTAGACAATTTGTGTTTCAAAATAGATGTGGAACATGTTAGTACTATTTATTGGAGAGTTAACTGAGCTAAAAAATGACTGGCCAACCGTGAATTAATCAATGCAATCATGATAGCATGTACTTGACCAGTGGCACAATTTTTGGTAAACTACTCAACCTCTCTATTGCTCAGTCTTTTCATCTGAAAAATGGAAATGGTAATAATGCATAATTTAGAAGTTTCTTTTGAAAAGTAAATAATTTACTACATGTGAAGCACTTGGAACTGTTTCAAGCACATAGTGAATGCTTAAGAAATGTAATCTCTTTTCACAAATATATTATAAAGCACTTTATTTTTTAATTTTTAATTGCAGGATAGTTGACATGTAATATACTAGTTTCAGGTGTACAACATAGTGATTCTATAATTATATACATTATGAAACACTCACCATGATAACTGTAATTATAAAGCACTTTAAATGATAGTACTATAAGGCACATTAAGGACAACTGTCATTGACTCATGCCATCATTTTCCGGGAGATTTGAACTGGAATGCTGATTCAATCTAATATTACCTCTGCCACACCAATCCATCAACTCATCTAAGAATGACAACAAGCCCAAGAATTCTGTGAATTCCTCTGAGGAGTACAATTTCTAAAATGTCTCTCTTTGTGGGTTTTTTTAGTCACATGACTAAAAACACATGTTCTGGTGATTCCTTTCTTACCCTGTCAGCCAGTTCATTTTCCATAGCAGTGCTTTATCATGTGTGTACCCTGAATTTACTCTCTCCTAACCTCATGTTTCTTAGTCCCACATGGCATAAGTCGTTCACAACATTCCCCCTCCCCATGAAAAAATAAATACAGTCACAAAATTTATAATTGCCAAGGTTAATGATTTTGTGTGTATGTGTGTGTGTGGAGCCTACTTGAGAGGAAATTTCCACACATTACCTCTCATTCCTAGTGCTTCAGAGAGCACCTGAGTTCTGCCATTCCACAAGGAGCAGTAAAAGATAGCATTTCAGCAGACAGACTGGGGAGTATTTGCTTTCAGCTCTCAGATATGAGTTCTGCTGCTGTTGATATTTGGTTTGAATCCTAAACATTTTAACATGAGATTTTTTGTTTGAGGTAAGTTTAGATTCAATTTGGATCAACACAAATATTACAGGCAGGTTTCTTCCAAGTACACCTTAAAAGATAACATTCAGTGGGAAATACAGAATAAGCAGAAGAAAGAAAGAATAAGTAACATTGAATTGTAATTTTAACTCTGTCCACTACTTATGAGGCAACATGTAAAAAGTCTCTTAAAGGCTTCAGTTTCATTATTTGATTTTTTAAAAAAATTACTACTGTAAATACATACTACTTCTGTAATTTAAAATAAGCTCAGAACCGGTTATTATTATTATTGTTTTAGTTAATATTGTTTATCTTAGATCTATGCTCTTTACTGTTGCTTACTCAGATATTCAGCAGTCTTACCTACCTTTAAGATTTCAATTACTATCAGTGTAATCGAGAATTCTCAAGGCAATGGTTTCAGTCTAAACTATGCTCTCAACTTCTAGATCTATAAGTCCAACAATCTCTTGGACATCTCCACTTTTATTTCCTACAGACAACTAAAACTCAATAAGCACACGACTGAATTCATCAGTAGGAGTCAGCTTCACAAAGTATCCCATGTTAAAATGTCCAGCACTGGGTGTTACACGCAAACAATGAATCATGGAACACTACATCAAAAACTAATGATGTAGGGCGCCTGGGTGGCTCAGTTGGTTGGGCGACTGCATTCGGCTCAGGTCATGATCCTGGAGTCCCGGGATCGAGTCCCACATCGGGCTCCCTGCTCAGCGGGGAGTCTGCTTCTCCCTCTGACCCTCTTCCCTCTCATGCTCTCTGTCTCTCATTCTCTCTCTCTCAAATAAATAAATAAAATCTTAAAAAAAAAAAAAACTAATGATGTAATGTATGGTGATTAACATAACATAATAATAATAAAAAAATGTCCAGCCTTTAGGGGTCCTGGGTGGCTCAGTCTGTTAAGCAGCTGACTCTTGATTTCTGCTCAGGTCATGATCTCATGGGTCATGGGACAGAGCCTCTCGTTGGGTTCTGTGCCCAGTGTGGAGTTAGCTTCTCTCCTTCTCCCTCTGCTTCTGCCCCTTTGCAGGCTCTCTTTCTCTAAAATAAATAAGCCTTTAAAAAAACTCTAAAAAAAATGTCCAGGCTTTAAACTAAATATCAATAAAAGCAGAATTCACATCTAATAGCTGAGAGCAAATACTCAAGCCAGCCAAATATGGACAATCTGAGTATCAAAATAATTAAAGATGGCAATGTATTCTAAACCATTGAAAAAGAGGAATCTACAGGTCCTTAGGTATAGTAGATAGAAAGTAAATCAAATGCATGGGGGAGAAGGAGGCTTCTTAGTGCACAGTGCCAACTGATAAATGTGGAGGGAGCACTGGAGTTGGAAAATCACTTTGTAAGCAACATAGTAAAGATTGGCTCATGCAAAAATCATCAATGGATGATAAATTATGGGGGAGAGATATTTTAATGAAGAGCATATGTTTATTTGTATGTCCTGGAGTGTCTCTTCAAAAAGTGCTTATAATTGCAAAGAGGAAAGAGTAACTATCCTTGGGGAAAACAAGACAATGCCTTGATGAGGTGATCAAAATAAACATGCTCCATGAAGGTGGGTGGACATCATTTGCCTCTGAATGTAATATCCTGGGAAGGACACAACATCACTTATGTGATGTTATAACCCGGGATGCATAACCTGAATCTAATCAGGACAAAACGTCAGACAATCCTGAAAGGAAAATATTCTATTATTAAAAGGAGAAGAGGAACCATAGTCCTTAAAAATAAATAAATAAATAAATAAATAAATAAATAAATAAATAGGAAGAAGACGGCAATGACGAACAGTCTGAAGAACTATTTCAGATGAAAGGAGACTGAAGGGATATATAATGAAATGCAATACATGATCCTGGAATGGATCCAGTTCTAGAGGGGAAAAAATGTTATACAGGAATTTACTGGATCAATTGAAAAAAATTGGAATATGATGGTACACTGAAATGCTCAGTGCTTATCATTGTAAAACTCCTAAAGTGGAAAACTGCAGTGTGATTATATAAAGGGGTGTACTTGTTCTTAAAAATATATATACTGAAGTATTTAGAGATAAAAAATGTATGGTGTGAATAACTTCCTCTTAAATGGTTAAGGAATAGCTATATCTATCTATACCTCTATCTAACTATCAATTGATTACCTATCTACATTCATATATACAAAGAGAACAAAAGGTCTAAGAGAGTCTTTGTGTCATTTTTGTAATTTTTCATTAAGCATGAAATTACTTCCACATAATTTTTTTTATTTAAAAATTTTTTTGCTTTTTTAAAATTTTATTATGTTATGTTAATCACCATACATTATATCATTAGTTTTTGATGTAGTGTTCCATGATTCATTGTTTGCGTATAACACCCAGTGCTCCATTCAATACGTGCCCTCTTTAATACCCATCACCAGGCTAACCCATCCCCCCACCCTCCCCTCCTCCCCTCCAGAACCCTCAGTCTGTTTCTCAGAGTCCATAGCCTCTCATGGTTTGTCTCCCCCTCCGATTTCCCCCTCTTCATTTTTCCCTTCCTACTATCTTCTTTTTTTTTTTTTAACATATAATGTATTATTTGTTTCAGAGGTACAGGTCTGTGATTCAACAGTCTTACACAATTCACAGCGCTCACCATAGCACATACCCTCCCCAATATCTATCACCCAGCCACTCCATGCCTCCCACCCCCGACGACTCCAGCAACCCTGTTTGTTTCCTGAGATTAAAAATTCCTCCTATCAGTGAGATCATATGATACATGTCTTTCTCTGACTGACTTATTTCGCTTAGCATAATACCCTCCAGTTCCATCCACCTCATTGCAAATGGCAAGATTTCATTCCTTTTGATGGCTGCAAATCTGAATTCATTCTCCTTCTCCAACACTTTCCTGCCTCCATATTTAAATGAATGATGCCACCAGACACTGGTTGACCACATAGAAACAGTGGTGTTATCTTTAAATCCTCCTTCTTTCATGTCTGTTTTAATCAACCACAAGTCATGAGGATTGTATTCATAATTATTTCTTGAATTTGTGCATTTCTTTCCCTCTCACTGCCTTTATAAAGAAGAAAGCAACTGTTCCCCTCTCAAGTAAGATAATTCTTGAGGATAATCATTTCCCTTGGACTACTACAAGTTAACAATGATGCTAATCCCTGACTCCAGTCTTGACCTCCACACTTTCTTCTCCACACTGCAGCAATCTAAAGTGAAGTTCTGAAGGAAAATTCTGCTCACCTTACAACATTTTAAATCCTTTCAATTGCCCTTAGAATAAGTCCATCTTTTTGAGGACAGTTGATGTGACTCGACACTTCCTTACATTGGCAGCCCTTCCCTCTCATGTCCACATCCACCACAATGACCATGAACTTCATCTTTCTGGCTGCTAGGTCTTTGTCCATGCACTTTGCTCTGGAGCACTCTGCTCTCCTCTTTTCCTTGCCATATCCTCCTCATCTTTTTGGTCCCAGTTTAAACACCAATTTCTTTAGCATATCTTCCCATCCCACCCCTAAAACTGTGAGGTGTCTCTGCTTTGTCTTCCCTTTTCTCCCATACTTCCCCTCTCCTTGCCCTTAACACGTATCGCTACAACTGCTTCCCCATCTGTACGTTGTCTCATTTCCTTGAACACCATCACATTCCCAAATGTAGAGTGTGTACAGCCTGACACTAAAGACTATTTTCTATAATGAATGAATGACAGTGAGGATATATTATTAGGTTTATATATATTTTTTTAAGATTTATTTCTTTATTTATTTGAGAGAAAGTGAGAGAGAGCATGTGCATGCGTGCCAGTCAGGGAGGGGCAGAGAGAGATGGAGAGAATCTCAAGCAGACTCCCCACTGAGCACAGACCCAGATGCGGGGCTCCATCTCATGACCCTGAGATCATAACCTGAGCCTAAAGCAAGAGTTGGGTGCTTAACCGACTGAGCCACCCAAGAGCCCCAAGGTTTATATATCTTTTTAATAAAACAGCTAAAAAAATCAAGGTCTTAATAACATTTTCTTTTCCCTAGTTTACTTTATTCTTGGAATACAGTATATAATATAGATAACCTACAAAATATGTGTTAATCGACTGTTTATGTTATCGGCAAGGCTTCCAGTCAACAATAGTCTATTGGTAATTAAGTTTTTGGGGAGTCAAAAGTTATAAGTGGATTTGTGGGTCAGTGCCCCTAATCCCTTCATTTTTCAAGGGTTAATTATACCAAGGAATTAACTGGACAGTATATGCACTATATTCTGAGATACAAGAAGAAAGATTAATTAGTGACACAAAATATGGAGTGGGTTTTTGTTACTTTAATCACACTGGCCATTCTTTGCCTAGTGCATGGAATTAAAAAAAATACTGAAGTTTTATATTCTCATCAAGGGTTATTTTCTGGGGTTGATACTGGATGTTTAGTTGGTGGTGCTCAAGTAGTGGGGCTGAGAGAGTTTCTGATGTAATGGTGGTTGTGAGTTGGGGGTGTGGGTGAAAAGGGACAGTGAATGGTGATGACCATGATGAAGCCAATGGTACTAATGATGTTGACAAAGAAAGACTCTGGCTGTTCTGGGGGTCAGATTAGGTTGCAATCCACATTTAGCCACAGATTATCATTTTGGAGAAGTTATTTAAACTCTTATTATTTATAAGATGAGGGTAATACTGATTACTATAAAGTTGAAGTAGAAATTTAATGAGACTTTTTTCAGTGATTCATTGGGTACATTTAGGCATTTAAGAAATGGCTATTTTTATTGTAATTTTACTCTTACTAATCCTTGTACTCTTCATCCTTACCTTCAGACTTCATCAAAACTCATCTATCTCTTACAGTTTAAATTCTTTGGTCAGCTTAAATCTTTCTTCACCCAAATATTCCAAGCTCTTTTCAATATGTAATAATCATTTTTTTATGAGACTCCACTTTATACATATCCTATGTCATTTAAAAAGCAGTGGAAGCCCTCTTCTTTTTATTTATTCTTGATGACTAAGAATCAGTTTCCCCTCACCCTTTGCAGCATGTACCAGTCAGGACTCTTTGGACCACAAATGATAACAGCTTGACTTAAGTTTATTTGGCAAAATACATGTACACAACACACACACATACACACACAAAAAAAATAAATAAATTCATTTGTCTACTTAACTAGCAATCAGGAATTATCACAACTCTATTTAAAAATTTAAATGCATTCAAATACTCCAACCAACTCTTACCAACTATAGGAAAACTTCATATAGGTAGAAAAGGTAGCTTCCAGGAAACCCTGATGCTTATATTTGGCCAAAAAAAAAAAATCGAAATGTTTCCTTCAATTTCCACTCCCTACTTCTTTCATAACAATAGAATTTTTAACTAATTATGTAGTTATTAATGTAATGGTATTATAACCAGCTTCCCTTGAAGATAGGTGTGGCCATGCAAGTTATAGCTAATATGACCTGAGCAGTAGTGACATATACACTTTTTAATATGCCTTTGAAAGAATGAGATGTCCTCCCCACCTTATTCTCTCTCTTTCCTCTGGCCATAGGCAAACACAAGGGGGAAGCTGAAACAGTCATCTTGGACCATTGCAGGATAACAGCATAGAATGAGCTTGGGCCTCTAATGACTTAGTTAAGGAGAGCTAATCATACAGATCAGACTTTTACATGATAGGTTAATAAACTTCTATTTTGTTTAAGCTAATGCCAACTTGAAGTTTTTGTAACATCAGCTTAATTATAGTCTAAAAATACAGTACTCTTCCAGTATTATTATCCAAAGGGGCAAGAACCTTCTTGTACTCCAAAATAAGGACTCCTGAAGAAATACATTGATTAGCCTATGTTGGGTCATATATGTACCTCTGACTCAATCAACATTAGTAAGAGAGTAGAAAAATATGGTCTAGGTCACACATCCATTCCTGTGCTCAGGAGGGTGGTATTATGTGTGTGATCACAAGGAGTGTGACAATAGGATTGGCAGTCCCAACAGAATCATATGGAATGGGAGAGAGCAGCAATTTCTGAAAAGAAGAATAGTGCTACCCAGGCAAAAAATAATAGATGTTCTCTAGAGACCAGAAAACGTAAGTGAAAAACTTTAACAGTAAAGTACATTTTCCTATATTTGAAAACACATGAGAAACAACAACAAACAAAGCTTTTTCTGACTGGGCAAAGTATCCCACCTTCTGAGTCTTACCAGTATCAAGAATAAAACAGGTCTTAAAGTGTAGAACATCTCAGGATGACATTAAGCAATGCCCTTCTCCTTGGAACTGTCCTTCTCTTTATCTTGGAGGCTCAGTAAAAGTAAGCAAGGCTTCTAATCAGTGGTTTATCAATCTGCTTTTTGACTTTGACTCCTTTCCAAAAAGCTGGTCCTGTTTTAACAGGAGATTTTAAAGATCATGGACTTTGGGAGATGAAGAGTCTAAATCCTCTCTAGGTTTTATCCTCTTGATGATCACAACTATGAGTACCTTGTGCACAGAATAAGGGATTTATGCCCAGCACACATAAAAGCACCTAAGGCTCTCCATGACTGTCATGTACTCTCTCACAGAGTGCCCCAATATCACATGCTGGATTTGGCAAAAAAGAATATTCTTCATAGTACTTATTTGTAGACTGCATCTTACTCCTTTCTGTTTCTTCCTAAGGACTGACCTCTGATTGATTTATCATTATCTCTCTATTTTTCCTTGCCATCTCCACTCATAAAGCCATGTTTCCTGGATACGCTTAAGGATGGTTTTATTTTTACTTTTGAGTAGCAAGTTCATGGTCTACACAGGGTAAAATCTTTAGGGGTTCCAATCAACTCCCAGAACTCTCTACAAGTAAACTGCTCCTGTAAGAACCTCCCCACATCAAGTCATTCATCACCAGGTCTTAGTCTTGTGGTCATAGCCCATTTTACATCAGCATATTCAAGAGGGAAAGGGGAGATAAACATCAAATCAAATCTATCATTTGAAATTCATTTGGTTTCTGATTCACTCACTAAATTGTGCCACTCCAAAAAGATACAGATGTTACTTGTCAGAGGCATTTAATGACTAAGAAGCCTTTCAATTCTTCAGTCAAATTTCTCAAAAGAATCTTCTAAAGAACAGGAAATGACTCCTTTGCCAATAGTAAATGAAGTTGAATAGAAAAAAGCTTGAAATTGTCTCCAAACTTTGAACCTACATTTTCTGAGTGGGTTCCATACTTGGCAAAAGATTCTCCAAATTCTATTTATTACATATTGTTTGTCTACATAGCTACCAGGATACATGTTCTGATATATGGATAACATGCTCACTTCCATTTTTTCTCACTGTAAGGTCTTTACTCACAAGAAGGCTAAATTTCTGTCTGCAAGTAAGCATGAGCAGTATCATCTAGCAATTTCCAGTTTTCCTTTAGCTCAGGAGCTGGAAGTCACTTGATTGATTTTGATAGGTTTCCCTTTAGTAACTAAGACAAGAAAACCAATTCTATTTGTAAGTAGGATCCATGATGATTCATTTACAGAAAATGACAAAAATCTAATGAAAGAAATAAGTCAATGGAAAGATATTCTGTGTTCATGAATTAGAAGAATCCATATTGTTAAGATGTCAATTCTTCAATTGACAAATTGTCAATTTGATCTATAGATTCAACATGATCTCAGTCAAAACCCCAGCATGCTATTTTGTACAGACTGACAAACTGATTGTAAGGTTTGTATTGAAAAACAAAAGACCTAAACAGACAACATAATACTGAAGAAGAAGAAAATTGGAGAACTGGCAGTACCTGACTTCAAGATTTATTATAAAGTGACAGTAATCAAGATAGCATGGTATTGGCAAAAGAGTAGACATAAATCAATAGAGCAGAATAGAGAGCACAGAAACAGACTCCAACAAATTTCATCTAGTGATTTTGACAAAAAAGCAAAGGCAATTCAATGGACAAAGGATAATCTTTTCAACAAATGACACTGGAAAAATTAGATGTCCATTTGCAAAAAAATCCAACAGACTATAAATTTAACAGACTTTCCACTTTTCATAAAAGTTAACTCAGAATTAATATAACTAAATATAAAATGTAATAGTATAAAACTTCTAGAAGGAAACATAGGAGAAAATCTAAGTGACCTTGGATTTGGCAAAGAGTTTTGCATATAACACCAAAAGCATAATACATGGGGGAAAAAAAAACTGACAAGTTGGACTTCATTAAAATTAAAAACTTCTCTCTGTGAAGACACTGTTAAAAAATTGAAGGACAAGCCACAGACTGAGAAAAAAAACCTTTGCAAAATACATATTGCATAAGGACTTTTATCCAAAATATATAAAGAACTCTTCAAACTCAATAATAAGAAAACAACCCAATGAAAAAAATGAATGAAATATCTCAACAGACATGTCACCAAAGAAGAGAGACAGATGGCAAATAAGCATATGAAAAGAAACTCAATATCATTTATCATTAGAAAATCGTAAATTAAGGGGCACCTGGCTGGCTTAGCTGGTAGAGCATGCGATTCTTGGTTTCAGAGTCATGAGTTCAAGCCTTACATTGGGTGTAGAGATTACTTAAAATCTCTTTTAAAAAAAAAAGAAAATTGCAAATTAAAACAACAATGAGACACCATTATACGTCTATGAGAATGGCTAAAATTCAAAAAACTGACAATAGCAATTGCTGGTAAAGATTTGGAGGAACAGGAATTTTCATTCATTGCTGGTGAGAATGCAAATGGTACAGCCATTTGGAAGAAAATTTAGCAATTTCTCACAAAGCTAAATCCAAACGATTTGAAAAGTTATATCAACATATAAATCTGCATGTGAATGTTTATAGTAGCTTTACTCATAATTGTCAAAACTTGGAAGCAGCGAGGATATCTTTCACTGGTGAATGCATAAACAAACCATGATACATTCATGCAATGATTCATTATTCAGTGATAAAGAGAAATGAGCTACCAAGTCTTGAAAAACATGAACAAATCTTAAATGCATATTGCTAGTGAAAGAAATCAGTCTGAAAAGACTATATAACATATGCTCTCAGTTAAATGACAACCTGGAAAAGGTAAAGCTATAGAAACAATAAATTAACTTTTGAAGGAGAAGGGAGGAAGATCAAACTTATAAAGCACAGGTTGTATCTTAGGCCAGTGAAACTATTTTGTATAATTCTGTAATTTTGGATACATGACATTGCATTTGTCAACACCCACAAAACTATATAACACAGGATAAACCAATGTATGAGAAGTACAAAAAAAAAAATCCTTTAGGAGGTCAGAGGATTCCAGAAAGGAGCGCAAAAGGGGTCAAAACAATCTATATTACAAATGTATGAAAGAACCTCACAGAAAAAGATACTGATCTAAGTAACTTTGGAAATGAGTGGAGTCTGTATGACTTATAAAGATAAAAGAAACTGCATAATCACTGGACTCTGGTTGATAAAGTTGTTTCCCATGGGAAGGGTAAAAAATTCTGATACTGCTATTCATGTATGCTGGAATCGAACAATTAGGTAAATGGATGGTGGATGGTGGGAGCCAGATGTCTCACTGTTGGAATGGGAGTTCAGAGATGAGGGCAAGGAGGGAGCTGAAATGATCCATGTGGTAATGGATTAGAGTTGGAGATATTAATACCAACTCTTGTTCAGCTTAATATAAATACAGAGAGTTACATATAAAAATATTTGTAGATATGTGTATATACATGGATTAGCATACAGACATATATTTCTTTGTTCGGTCAGTACAGAGTGCCCAGAATCAATGACACCCAAATAGCAAATACTTGTAGCACCCAGACTCTCTGCTCTAATACCAATAAAATGAACCAGGATTCTTTGAAGAAATGGCTGATTCTAAGACTGGGGTGGTAAAATATACAACATAAGCCTAGAGTGTATTATAGCATCAAAAAGTAGAGAAATACTAATTTTTTTCACAAACCCTACAATAATAGAAGTGTATCAAGAGTACCAGAGCCAACTAAAAGAGCCTACAATGGGTCAAAGCTGGAACATTATGAGCAACAAAACATTATAACTCAAAGTATAAAATAAATATCCATGAGTCCATTATGATATAAATGAATTATCAAATAAAGAAATAATGGTGTAAAAGAGAAATCTCCCATGCAGAATTCCAAATAATTTGTGTAGGAGCCCCACTCCTTAATATGAAAGCCATGAAAAACATGAACAAATCTTAAATACATATTGCTAGTGAAAGAAATCAGTCTGAAATACTATATAACATTCATATGACTTCCTTACAAAGAGTACAGCATGGAAAGTTGGGAGGGGGTTTGGGAGAAGAGGAACTTTACAGTGGATAAATCTGATATTATGAAAATATCATTTTACCTTTGTGGTCTTCCTTCTCAAAACCCATAACCTTAGTCTAATAATGAGAAAAATTTCAATTTCCAATTGAGGGGCATTCAACAAAATACCTGACCAGTATTCCTCAACATTGTCAAGGTCATCAAAAACAAGGAAAGTCTGAGAAACTATCTCAGGCAAGGGGAGCCTAATGAGACATGATTAAATATAATGCCATATCCTGCATGGGACCCCAAAACATTAAAGGACATTAAGCAAAAACTAAGGAAGTCTGAATGAAGTATGGACTTTATTTATAACACCAATATTTGTTCATTAATTATAATAAATATGCCATACTAAGATGTAAATAATGGGGGAACTGGTTATGGGGGTATTTAGGAAATTTCTATATTAGCTTTGCAATTTATTTTTAAATCTAAAATTGTTCTACAAAATAAATTTTATTTAAAAAAGAGAAACTACTTGGAGAACCTAAGATTAGAAAAGGATAAAGGAACCAAGACCTTCCAATACAGAAGCACCTCACAACTGTAAAAACTATCATTAGCCAGTTATATGTAATACCAAAAGTGAAAATATCTAGTCCAAATGCTTTTAACAATCAAACATCTGCACTTACATTTTAAGATAATCATTCTTTTCAAAATATCTCATTTGCTTATAACCTAAAAGTGGGTTTTAAAGTGTTTATGTCATATGTTTATGTCATATGTATGAATAATCCTTAAACTCACTGGTACAGTGACTGTCTTTCTACTATGCTAAGAACTGGCAATGTTAGTAAGTCCTAGAAATCTGAGATCTAGTTTAATAGTTGCAAGCGACAAAGCATTCTTGAATACTTGTTCAGAAGACACGCAGGTTTACAAAATCAAAGAGAAAAAGTTGAAAGCTGGGAGATAGTCAGCTGATAAGCCCAGAAAGTGGTTCAGTAATAATTTTAAATGATATTATATAGTTTTATGCAGCAGATAGTAATCTATTTTTGTTTTTTAAACAAAGAAAAAAATTAGTAATTTGAAATAAAATATGAGTGAAATTATGGAGACTTTTCATATAAGACTGAAAAACAGCTTTATACATCTCTGAGATAGTTTGACATAATTGAATGCATATATTCACTTACTCATTCAAAAACATTTATAGTCAACTCTGGATAAAATAGATTTTCAATAGCCCTAAGTTTCTAGCTGAATTACTGAAAAACAACAACAACAATACACAGATACACATTGCTGCAAAGTCAGTGACCATAAGGCAGGGCAGAAATCACGACTTTATTCAGTATCATCATTTAATTTCATCTGATGAGATCAGTTGATATCATTTTCAAAAGACAAAGAAAACTAAACAAAGGGAAGCTGATAAAGGTGGAGGCAGGTGCTTTTGTAATTCATTAGCTATATTTGTGACAGCCTTTGAAGACAGATATGACAAGCATGATTATGGCTTTCCTTTGAGGCCTACATTCAATGGCAGATTAGTAACCTGATAAGGTTTCTATATTTATCTTCATAACAGAGATCCATTTTCAAATCAGCCAACACAAAGCATGGCTTCTTTTTATGTTGTTGCAACACCCTCATAGGACGGGGCCATCTGGACAGATTGGCTGGGGTCTGATGATTACTCAGGAGATGCCTGTAATGAATAGGTTACCTCTGTGGAACTGTTAGGAGGCAAAGGAACTTTTTCCTGTATGCCCAGTTTGTTGCTTAGAATAAGGATTGCTCTTTTAAGGGAGAATAGTACATTATTTTGTTTGCTATATGAATCAATGGAAAGTAAAGGAAAACAGAACTGAGCTCAGTTCTTACCTTGTTCTATGTGGTGAGAGGGAATAGGGCGGGGGTGGAGGTGTTGTCTTAAAGGCACATGTGAGTGCTCTAAGTCCCACTCCAAGGAAGCACACTCCTATTCCCTGGACTGGATAACATCCAGCTTCTTCCAGCTTGGAAAGAGGAAATGGGCTGGCGTATGCCCCATAGAAAGATACAAGTCATTTTTAGAACATGTGAATCCTGCCTTCATCCAAGGTTTCTTCTTTTCAAGAAAAAATAACATATCTTCTATTTTGGAGTTCTAGTCAGGAAATTTTCATTGAGCACCTTCTCTATGTCACATTGTTCTGAGCACCAGAGTACACAGGTTGTC
The DNA here is from genome assembly GCF_011800145.1 of Mirounga leonina. Classification (NCBI taxonomy): domain Eukaryota; kingdom Metazoa; phylum Chordata; class Mammalia; order Carnivora; family Phocidae; genus Mirounga; species Mirounga leonina. The sequence continues at coordinate 6,391,775 of NW_023270702.1, forward strand.
ATTTTTGCTCTTTGGAAAGAAAAGTAGAGTTGGAAGAGGCAAACATGGGAAAACATGTCATGCCCACTTGAAATCCCCATCACATTTTCAGGTATAAGCTTTCCTGAGCCAAATAGAGAAAGAAAAGTCCATATTCCTGTTATTAACTTAGAGATGGAGGCAGGTCAAGAATGTTTACTGATCACCTAATGACACTTGACCAATACTTAACATATGTGCAGGAGAATTTATTAAAATATTTGTATTTCTCCTGCCATTTTTCATGTCCCACTTTCCTGGAATAGTTTCTTGCTTTAGGTATACTTGTAGGCCGTAAAGCAGAAGCTACTTGAGGTCAGTGTTTGCTTATCACTTTGAAAAATTTAAATTTATTGAAGAGAATGTACCAGGTAACTCCAGAGGCAAGGGGTATGACTCTGTGGACAAGGAGAGAGAGATAAGATTCTCAAAGAGTGGGAACAGGAGAAGGATATCTATGACTAACTAGGACCTGATGTAGGTCATAAGGTCTCAGAAACAATCATGCTATCTACCCACCAAGGCTGAATTTTAAGAATCATGGTTTCCAGTCTTGCCAAAGATTCACCCCCACTCCCCAATCAGTTAAGAAGCTAAGAAGCTGTTGCAACTTGAGGGATCACTTAGATCAGGATGACTAGCCGGATGCCCCGAACTCCATTCTGCTCTAGAAGACCCATGGCTCAACCTTGGTTAGGGAGCAAGTTGCAGAGAGAGGAGTAAATCCCATTGAAAACTCAAGTTGAAATCTCTTTGAATTGGGAGTCAAATTTCAACTGATTTAAAGGAAATGAAGAAATGCAGCCATATTTTTTCACAGCTGAATTTGAAGCTTTGTCTTCATACTTACCACTCGCAAATTGTCTTATTTAATTTTCAAAAAAACTCATGCAGTAGGTATTGTTAGTTCTTTTTATCTCTTGAAAAACTATGATTTTTGTTTTGGTTCTCAGGTACACAGAGTTAGCTTGATCAAAATCCTTAGCTCATGGCACACTCTTGTCTTTGGTCCATATTAGCCATCTTTTTTGTCACTGGCTTATAATTTTTTGGTTATTTTTAATTATATAATAAGCATACATGAAACCACCATTAGTAAAAGCTAGGACCTTGACATACACCTTATTACCTCCCCCAGTCATCCCTTTGCTTCCCCCTGTGCATGGTAACCACCATCTCAAATCTTCTTTCATTCATCCATTTTTTTCCTTTTCTATATGACTTTATTTTCTATATTTGTATTCTTAAAATGTTTATTTTTATTTTATTGTTTTTAATATTGTAAAAAGGATATCATGCTACATGTAAATTGTGGGGACTCACTTTTTATACTTAATATTATATTGTTATGTTTGATCTACATTCCTGGGTGGGACTATAATCTATTCATTTGACAGCTATACAATATTCTATTGTGTGACTATACTATCATTAGTCATCCCCCACCCCCAAAAAGGGCATTTGGGTTGCTTCCAGATTTCACTATCATAAACAGTGCTGCTAAGACTTTTGTGTGTACATGTTCCCTGTTGAACATTGGACTTTGCACCTCTCTTTCCCACTGCTCCAGAACCCAGCCCATGCTCTGTGCTATTTTCTGAAGAGCATTTCTAATGCATGCACCTTGGCTGGAATTCAGGGGAGTTCCACAGAACCCACAGAGGACCTGCCTCACAGAGAGGCCATATGGAAAAGCAATATGACTCTATGACAGGAAAAGGAAAAAGTACCAAAATGGAGAGAAAACAATGGTTATCATAAGTCAAAATAAGTAAATCAGTCTCCACCCTGAAGAAGTCTATGAATGTTCAGTGACATGAGTGCTGGATTTGAGATAAAGCAAAGTAAGTTAGCAAGTTAGGAGTCTAACAGCCATGTGACTTATGGAGCTCAAAGAATGAGAACTGAAACAACCTCAGAGATTAGGGAGTAAGTGTCAGGAGGAGTGCAGGCTTGGAGAAGCCTGGAGAAAGGCTCCCACAACCAGCCTCTGCAAACTTAGGTCGGTATGCTTACAACCATGTATTTGCTGGCATGTGGAAGAAAGCAATATGCCCCTATTTGACACCAACCTCAGAATTATTCTTGAGCTATTTAATCAGCAATATTCGTATAGCACAACTATCCCTCTTGCATTTCAAATATTACCAGGAGAATGGAGATGGGAGAAAAGAAATATAAACCAACTTGGCAGTATCGTGTGAATCTAATTACAGAGCAAAATGCATGTAAGTAATTACTGTCATGGATGTGGCAGACATAGACCTGAGAGCATGTCACGCCACAGTAATTTTTTTCAACCTTCCCATTGCCTCAATATTCAGTTCCACTCTTAGGCATAAACTGAAAGACCCCTCATGAGGTGGTCCTTTCCCATCATCCAGTTTCCTCTAGCACCATATCCTTACAAGGTCCAATCATCCTATCTACAGAAACTTAATGCTGCTCCCCAGAATTGCCATGATTTGTGTTATGATTCTGCTGTTCCTACTGACTGAAATGCCCTTTGCTATCCCATCCACTAACTTCTAAGTGTCTCCAAGAGGCACCTCAAGGGTGAGTGCCTTCTGGTATCACTTGATCTTTCTTAGCCCTTCTCCCTCTCTCTTCTTCTCTTCCTCCATCTCCCCATCCCCATGCCCAGGCCTATGAAACAGACCATCACACTACAAATATACTTCTAGTTTGACCCCTGTCACACTTTTCCTCCCATTAGGTTTTGAGTTCCTTTAGGATGAGGGACGTAGTCAATGACATCTGGTTGGCACTCAACAGAAGTTGATATAGTAGATGTTGTAAATGCCCTTCTTTACTCACTTTAACCTGCTTAGACACCCATCATCCAGCTGCTGAGAATAATTTGGGCTAATGTCTTGACATTTGTAACCTTCTCAGGAAAACTGGCCTTGGCAGATGGGAGGCAACTTGCCAGAAGCTGAGTGAGAGAAGGTCAGCCAAACTTCTGGGGTTGGCCAATGACTGACTACTGAAAGAGTACAAAAGCCCTGTCCCTTTCCTCAATGAGGCAAACACTGCCATAAAAGGAATGTTTCAGTGTCTGGTGCATCAGGCCAAAGCTAGACTTGCCCTGAGACCACATCCTTTCTCCATTCTTCTGCTTCTGTACCTTGCTTCCCTCATTCCCTTACTGCTTTTTCCTGAAGAGTACATTATAAAGCACATGTACCCGAATCCCTGCTTGAGGCTCTGCTTCTAGGGAATATACGTGAAGACAGTTGGTTTTTTAAATTGAATTACGTTGCACTGAGGAACTTGTCCAAGAGAAGCTGGCATTTGAGTTTAAGTCTCTATTACCAGAAAATCCCTGTTTTACTATACCATTCTATCAAATGTCTCTAATCATTGGAAAGTTGTGAACAATAATTATATGACACAGAAATGTGTATAATATTATATATAACTTAATATACAAAATAATATATAGCTCTGCAGTCTAATTTACCTCAAGAGTCTCGGTTTCTTCATCTGGTAAGTGGGGATCCTCATAGGATTGTCAGGTGGTTTAAAAGTGACAACGGGTAGGGCGCCTGGCTGGCTCAGTTGGTTAAGCTACTGCCTTTGGCTCAGGTCATGATCCCGGAGTTCCGGGATCGAGTCCCACATCGGGACTTTGTTTGGTCATCCGTAAAACTGAAAATCTCTAAACCTTAGTTCCAGCTCCAGAATTCTGTCATTCTAAAGCGAGATCTTTTTTCCAACATATAAAAAGTAAAAATAAAAACTCACTGCTTGATTAAATTTACCTAAAATAAACTCACCAGACTCAGGCCGTTTCCCCACACCAACCTGAGGAGAGAATGTGCTGACAGCCTTGGTGGGAGAGCAGGGGGCAGGGAGGGGGGCAGGGAAACAGGGTCGGGGGGCAGGGAAGCAGGGTGGCAAAACATGAAGGAAATGCTTCCAAAAGAAAGTTATTCCCACCTTCCAGTGTTTGGGTTGTCTGAAATCAGCAGCAATAAAGCTCAAGTGTCAGAAAGCAGGAACAATTTCTTTGCCTTGAGTGAAATGTAGGCTATTTCCAATGACTGGGAATTAATATTTGTTAAGCTACTGTAGTTCGAAAATGTTGTCATTTCAGAGAATGGAACAGCCACAGGAAGTGGGCCACACAGAGCGCACTTAGAGAAAGAGAAGAATATAGATTCAGTCCCTGCCAAGACGTTGAAAAAATTGCCTAGAAAAGGTCAATTTGATTTAGAAGGGATTTATACAGGTTTTTTTGTTTTTCCTTCTTTTAAAGCTCTCTTTCACTTTGCATGGCTCAGTGGAGAACAAAGAAAAACAATGTATTTGGTTTTATTTTCCCAGGATGTGAAATGCCTTGGCAAACAAAACTTCCAATGAATTTAATCAGGCCTTTGAAAGGTTGCCATATTGAAACCAAGCATCTCAATATAAATTGGTAAAAATATTTTTATACACCCCTGATAGTTATCTTCTAAACTAAATTATTATGATATACAACCCCAGGCTCTTGGCGAAATGCTAAGAATACTGCAAGGAAAGGAAAAGCTTAAATTTTTATATTTGTGAAGTGTGTTGTTCTTTTTTTTTTTTAATTTTGCTTGGTCCTTTTATCAGGCATCTTATTAATTTGTATAAATCCTAGATGAGAAAACAAGTGTGTACATGTGACAGACTCACATGAAATGTGGTAAGTTGTAAATAAAATTGAGTGTATATGGAATGCAATTGAATAGATGGAGGGACTCACTATGTATAAATAGATAGGGAAGAAAAATCACATATGCATAGTAAACTGTGAAAACAGGAGTTATCCATTGAAACTTTGGTTTTTGCTTCAAAATATTTCTTGGTGTTCCATGGTTTTCTCAATAAATATTAATTTGTAATCAACAAAATTTTATTGATTCTCATTTCTTTTACAAAATTAAGCCCCTAGAATGAACAGTTACAAGGAATTTGGTCAGTCATATCATGTTGCCCCAATTGGAATTTTAAATACAAATATTTCTTAATGTATCAATTAGAAAAACTTCACATCGAAAGGAATTTTAGAGATCATCACTTCCCACCCTGTGATGCTCTACCAGTGAGTGAAGTAAGTTCTATACTATTAGTGACAGCCCAGCAGATTCTGCGCCTCCACAAAGTGTCTATGTTGAAAGGATCCAATTAGCTGTTAGTTATTTCCCTTCTGACAAGCCTGAGACCAGGTGAGTGTAGTAGAGCCTTCTTTCCAGGGCAGGAATGGTTTCACAGCCTCTTCCCAGAGGCCATTGGAGTCACAGCTTGTCTACTTCCAGTGACAGGGAATCCACTACCTCAGGAGAAAGACTGCTCCAGTTCAAAATAACTCAAATTCTTTAACAAATAAAATGGTCTTTTCCTAGCTTGGGCCCTGACCCTGCTTCCTGCCTACTATCTCTTTCTCCTTCCCTCCGGCCTCTCTAAAGACAATCTGTTCTCATTGCCTCCCCTCCCCTCTCGTTCCTCAGCCTATAGTGGGCTCCACTTCCTCCATCTGAAAACAGTGACCATTTTAAGTCTGTATGTGTGTGACTTGTATTTGAAAAATAAAAACTCAGTGGACATCTTTAAATAAAAATATATTTTTTGAGTTATGAAAATTACACTTTGAAAAAAGGACGAAGATTTTATAATACTCACTATTAGCTATCTTATGGAGAAACAGATGGCTCCTTCCCTACGAGTAAGAATATGTGTATACAATACTTTTGCCAAGCAATAGGGAGCAAAGCACATGATAACTGCATCTGCTCTTGGACTCAGCAATCCCCTTTCTGGGCATTTATCCTGGAGGTATACTCACAAATACGCAAAGAAATATGCATTTAAGAATGTCTTTGCAGCCTTGGTTATGGCACCACAATGGCAAAAATACAATAATAGCAATTGTAAATAATAACAGGAAGCAACCTAAATATCCACCATCAGGGGACTCAGTAAATGAGATACAGAAAAGCTGTATAACAGCATATATGCAGCCCTTAAATAGGATGCAATAGTTTCTGCTAACAGAAAAATAAGTGATGTTCAGAACAGTGTATATAGTAAGCTCCTCGTTTGTGTGTAAATATATAAAAGCATATGTCTGTAAGTGCATGCATATGCACATAATATTTCAGGAAGGACAGTCTAGGACCTGTATTAGGTGGTAAGCCCTGTGAAACAGAACCAAGGTGAGGGAGGTAGGCCTCACATTGAGAGCCTCACTTTATCTTTGTCCTCTTTTGCTGTTTCTACTATTTACCATGTTCTGTGATCTCTTTTATAATAACAAAAAGTAAAAAGCTCTTTATTTTTAAGTTGTTGCCCACACACAGTATGCAGTCTCTCTATAGCTTAACCTGTTGACAGTTCACATTTCCTTACCTGAAAGAGTTACATAATCCTCAGCCGTGAAAATTCTAGAGGCCTTTTTCCTTTTACAGATCATTTGTTGAACTGTCGAACAAAAGTTTTATCAGCCTTGATCCCTGAGAACCTCACTGTTTACCTTTTCCAACAAGAAAATGTCCATTTATCACGACCCTTTATTTCCTGTTTCTGAGCCAATTTCCCATTTGTTACAAAACATTTTCTCCAGTTCCATAGTGACATACCTTTTCCCCAATGGCTTTTGATGCAGAACTTTGTTAAAAGCTTTGCAAGTGGAAATAGATTACATTTTCTTTTTATCCTTTATCTACAGTCACATATGCATGTCCCTTCAAGGGAATATATGATGTGGTCAGCTCTAACTTCCTTTTCTGGAAATGACATTACTTTCTTCACTATCATTTATATGTCCAGTGGCTCCATTTTTATTTTTAATTTTCACTAATTTGACCACTTCATAATTTGATAATTTTCATAAAAGCGAAACAGATTAATGGGTATTTTCACAGTCCCTTCTGGACCTCTTTGCATAGATGGATGTGAAATTGATAATCAATGAGCCCTTAAAATATTGATATTTGCCACTTTAGTTTCCTCATTTTGCTCTCTGACATTTGAGCATTGACAGTCTACAAATTTATCAATACATACTACCTATTTCTGATTATTTGAAACTAGTTTGCCAATTAGACATAGACATTTAAATAAGATTTGGAGGAATAAGAGTGTTATACATTAATCTTCTCAAAAGATATTTTTTAAGAATGACATATGTGCCAGACATTCCAGTTGTTGCTGGGAATACTGTTGTGAGCAAAACCAGCCATGGTGCCTTCCATTATTCCATTATTAAACTTACAGCCCAGTGGACAAGACAGACATAATCACAGAAACGTATATTTACTAACTTTGATAAATGCTGTAAAGGAAAAAGAAATGCAAGGAGCTGTGAGAGAATGTAATTCACCTGGGAGTGAGGGGTGGTGCTGTGTCAGAGAAAATGAAAACAATTGTGAGCCTTTGTCTGAACCATCACTGGTGTGTATACTTGGCTATTTAAGACTGCAAGTATACTTATCAGCCTTCCTCTGGATACCTGCAAAGGATCTGGGCTTGTTTATATGCCTACTCTTTCCTGATCCAAGCCCTGCTATGCTCATGATCATGGTTGGATTTCCTGACCAACTTCCTCTCTCTTTAACACTCTTCCCATTTGCTTGATCCAAGACCAGGAGCTCCATGTTTCTCAGATGAGTAGGGTCACAGATCCCACATGGCTTCTATGGTTTGGAAAATCAAACTTTCATTTTCACACTTTTAATCCCAGGCAACCCTTAATTTTAAGTAAACTATTTATATTGATAGTTCTGCAGAAAGGCATGAACTTCTTGACCTAAGAGGAATATCTTTTTCCTAATATCTGGTTCACTGACATTAATTTTGTCCTTATTAAACCAATTTGGCAGAGAAATCTTCCCCTAAAAATTTTGTATAATCAAGACTCAAGTGAAGAATATATTCATGTTACCTTCTGGCAATTAAAAAAAAAAAATCTCTAAGCCAATATTTGATTCCTGGATACAGTTTAACAAAACTTTGCCTCCTATTTATAGTGAGAAATCATCTACACTGGTTTTTAAACATATTTTCATATCTTTCTTTTATGGGGTAACATGAAAAGAAAATCATTTTTCTACACTTAAATTTTAATACAAGTTTCTCTAGATAACCAGTCATGTTCCTAACTATTCTAGACCTGATGAGACATAATGTAATGAATTCATAGAAGAGGGGTGGGGGAAAAAGGACATTCCTATGACCTGAATGTACCAAGGTAAATATTATAATAAATAGTATTTATGCAAAAATGCCCCCTCCAAAATGTTTTCCTTCTTCCTCCATCATGTCCTCCATCCATCCGTTACCAATTTCCTCTTTCTTTCTTGGTCTGTTATCTCTTGATTTTCCCTCCCTTTTCATCCCTCAGTCATCCACCACCTAGAACCTTTGTTCACTCCTACTGAGACTACTACAGGAGCCTCCCTTAACTCTTCTCCTGCCTTCTTTCTCTTCCCTTTCCCCAATCATCCGATGATGTTCCTGGATTAACCTTTCAAACGTGATGGTCTCCTATGTGATTCATTATTGCCCCCAAGAGAAATTACAAATGTCTTAGCTAGCTACGTGAGGCCCTCCACTTTCTACCCTTCACTTACCTTTCCTGGTTTATCTTTCTCTGTTCTTCAAGATCGATTAAGTACCTATCTCTGTTTAACACCTCGTAAACACTTAAGAAATGTTTATGAATAAATGAAAGAATGTGCGCTTTTCCTTCTATACCTTGTTCATCCTACGAGCTATGTCTTTACATTTATGCTATATATCCAAAGCCTAAATTTCTTTTTGGCCTGGTTTTGTAAAATTCACAGTGATCTTTCTACAGTGACATCATCTTTCTATGAACTCATAGGCTTCACTGCTTCTTTGGGAAATAAGGTTCCAGCTAGCAGGGATCTCCACTAAATTTCTCTAGCCTGGCAAAATACAGTAACAGGTTTGGATGTTAAAAAGTAACCAACTAAAATCTGAAAACTGTTATAGTCTCAGCATTCTAGTAGTATCATTGATGACCCAAATGTCTCTTTTTTATGAGTCTATGACTCATTCCTCTCTGACCAAAAATGTTGGCCCAAAATACAGAGAGGAAAGATTTTACGAAATTGCTTCCATCAAAATGTAAATTATCTGCATGGATTTGTGGGCACTGCAGCCTTCAAATAAAATTGTGTAGGGATATAAGTAAAATGAGTTCAAAGGAATCTTTAGATGTGTGAATAAATATATACTATATTCTTTTCCCCACCCCCAAGGAAATAGTACACAGCCAAATCTTTTTTTGTGGATAGACTGGGGGCATGTAGTTTAGGGTCAGACATTTTAAGTTTGCTTGGATTTTAAGTGAGCCATTCAACTCTTGTTGTATCTCATTTTATAAAGAGAATTATATCCTGCTCTTCCCACCAGGCCTAGAAAGAGACACTTTACCTTCTGAACTTTTCCTCCCCCAGGTATTCTGATGTTTGAATGAGGATGAGACTGCTAAGGCACTCACTCCAGCTTTCATGCTATACCAGACAAAATAAGTCTTCTCTCTATCAGGACTTAGAAAAATCTACATTTATCCATGGTAAACCCCCTTTTCCCAGATTATGCACCATAGGAATGACCAGGATGCCATATAACCATATAGTAATAAACCATTCCTCCCCACTCCCTGCCATCTGAAGGATCCTTGTATATTATAGCTATGGTCATGTCACCACTTGGATCAAAAGTCTTATGTGGCTTCCCATTTGGGACATTCCATATAGATTTCCTAATACCCTAACTATCCAATTTACCATTTAAGGCTTTCACAGTGTGGTTCCCATATACCTGATCCATCTAATCTCTCACTACTTTCTCACTTCATCGTACCAAACTATTTGCATTCCTCTGGACACTGCGTTTGTTTCATGAATCTGCTTTTTTCATGCTACTCTCTCCACAAAAGGGTCTTTTTCCTGATTTTTTTTTAATTTTTTTTTTAAGATTTTTTTTTATTTATTTGCGAGAGAGAGAATGAGAGACAGAGAGCATGAGAGGGAGGAGGGTTAGAGGGAGAAGCAGACTCCCTGCTGAGCAGGGAGCCCGATGTGGGACTCGATCCCGGGACTCCAGGATCATGACCTGAGCCGAAGGCAGTCGCTTAACCAACTGAGCCACCCAGGCGCCCCCTGATTATTTTTTAACTGTTAAAGTCCTAAGCATTTTTCAAGTTTCAACCCAATTATCACTTCTTTTGCAAAGCCTCCCTCAAGGTCACTGTCAAAGTGATCACTCCTTCTCTACCTCCTGATATTTTACAAATACTTTTATTATGGAATCATGAGAAATACACTCTTATTTTATTTAAGCCTCTGCAAGTTGGAGTCTATCTCTTACAACAGCTTGGGCCATATCCTGATGCAATAGATCTACAAGTTTAAGGGTCTAGTCATTGGGATTTTGAAGCAAATATACCACTTGCCACTGGATTTTCTTTCACTATTCTTTTTATACTACAGATAGATTTTCATTATATAAAATCACTATGCCAAAATTACCCTAAATAATATAGAGCTTCTCCTTTTATTTTCTTCCCCAGGTTGTAAATGTGGCCTAGTCTCATCCTATCTTTCTCTTATGCTGCCACATAAACTGATTCTATCTCCTAAATTCAATTGCTTCACCAGCCTTAATTAGTATCTTATGAGTAACAGCATGAGATCATAAAGATGAAAAGATATGTTCACTGTTCATAGAGTTCACAGTCCAGGGAATGGAAATACATCTAATCCAATACGGTGAGTGTAGTCTTAGCGTCTATACAAGATTCAGGGAGTATAGAGAAGGGAATGATTCATGGTCCCTAGTTTTGAGGGTCAAGGAGTGGTAAAGCATGAGAACCAGGGAGTGTTTCAAAGAAGGCAATGTTTGAACTGGGATATTTCCTAGTAGGCAATCGGGTACAAAGGTGCAGAGTTTAGCAGCAGTATGGGAACCTCAAGTTATTTTGTGTGGATGGAGCTTATGGCGCAAGGTGAGGCGTGGCAGGATAGAGGGCTAAATGCATAGGCTAGAGCCATAGCGTAAAAGACCTCATTCACTATACAAAGGAATTCAGATTTAAATCTTAAGGTTATGGGAAGACATTTAATGGTTCTAAGCAGAGGAGTTACATAAAATTAGCTTTGTATTTGGAATAAATTGAGACCAGAGAAAAAGACATCAATTAAAAGTCCCTTGCCTCCAAGGCCCCCTCCAAGAAAGAATTGAAGAGTACTGAAACTTAGAGGGAGTCACAGGAGAAGGAGAGAAAGCACCTGAAATGGGGCTGATGAAAAGTAGCAACAAAAGGTCTTGCAGGTGGGTTGTATGAAGGGAGTATCGAAGAGGATGGCTAAGATAAACCTAACTTTTTAGTTTAGGTGGCGGCAGAAAAAGCCCTAAGTTCAGCGTTAGACAAGCTGAATTTCAGGAATCTGTCTTCACCCTTGATGTGCTCATGCTGATTCCCCAAATGGCTTACTTGTAAAGCTATGCTGGGGGTGGGAGGTTAGAAATAATAAGAAGGAGTAGAGAGAAATAAGTCCACATAATCCCCTCATTCATTTGTTCTGATTCCAAATTCAAGCTTTGTGGATGGTGGGTTTTGAAACTACAGGAATAACATTAATATAAAGAGAAAGAATAGTTTTCCTTCTTGTGATTTTGAGCATACTTTCTGGTTCCCAAATGGAAACTTTCCCAAACAATTCTCCTTCTGTTGAAGGTAGAATGGGAGAACTGGTACTAGTCAAACGTTGCATATAAATCTACAACCATCTGGTTCTAAAGCCCATGCTTCTTCCGTTACATAACACTGACTATTCAAGGAATACCTTGGCTCCAGAAATCAGGCTCAGAATAATAGTTAGTTATGAGAAAACTGAAAGGTTTCCCTGTCTCTTAAGCTATAACATGCCCTAAGAAGCATTCCTCAACAGAAGCATATCTTCCAAGTGTTCAAACTCAATTTCAGAAATGATCATACCTATCTTATGCCATCCAAGAAATCCTTTTGATAATTTGCTGAGGCTAAATGAAAAAACCATCCAATCGAATTATACATGATCAAGCAGACGAATGCAAGAGTTAGGAAAAATTCCTTCCGAATCTATTTGGAGTTTAACATCTATCAGTTGGAAAGTACTCTCTACACACACTTCTCTCATTGGACAGTCCACCTGCCAGTACTAACTTCTAAGTCTTCTCAAACCTAGGAGAGGTTCTCAGTCCTAACAGAGCTGCATGACTATGAAGGACAAGAGATGTCTCTTGGAATCCCTGTGTGACAAGATCAAAATTCTATTTAAATCAAGCACAAATACCACTTAATTGGTAGATGATTATATTACCCACATCTTAATCAGCATTTTCTGCTGGTACTTATTTGACACAGCAAAGGGCAGCAGTACCTTGCTATTTTTCCTGGGAAACTTCAAAGTGCCCTTGGCACGACCAGGGAAAGATGTGAGCAATAAAAGAAGTGCTGGGAAAGAAGCTTGCATTCTCTTAATAGCTCTAACCACACTACACAGTGTATGTCAAGATGTTAAAGAGAACAGAAACTCCTAATGCTTTGTGCAATGTATACAGTTCCTGGGCTTTGATGTTTTTGTTTCTGCCCCTTTAGTTGTACAAAACTGTCTGTTTTTCAAAAAAATCTTTTATGTATCATTACTGACCTGTCAAACATTATTTTAACTTAAAGAGTAGCTGACGCCTTGCAGTAAACCTTGAAAAGCCCCCTGTTTAAAAACCATCTGCCTTTATGCTGTACTATCTATGGTGTGGTTATGTTTTTATTACAGGGAACATGTCTTGGAGAGAAATTTTCTACACAGGCATTTAGGTCCGAACAAATGCAGCCACGTAAGAGCCCAGACTTGGTCTTTTGCCCTGATGCTACGTGCCTGGTATCTCAGTGAGTTAAAATGGAAATTCAGAGCCTTTGCAAAGTTTAGGGATGGCAAAGGCATCTCCACATTTTTTTCAGGCCTCCCTTTTACACCCCAAATTATCTTAACACCGCTTTTTGAGTTATGCATTCTCACAAATGTAAAGCAATTACTTAACTCCTAAGTCATTTTTTCTCTTTAGAACAAATTAAACATTTCTCTCAAGTACCATTTCATTTGGCTCAGTCAAGATTCCTCCCCCTTCACCACCACCACCACCATCATCACCAACTCCCACTTTTTTTTTTTTCATTGTTTTGGCAAGCACTGACTTGATTTCCCTTCCTTCCCCCGCCCTCTTGCCAGTTTTGTCCCCCTCCTGAATTGACCGTTTGAAGTGTTTCCCAACAGCCTCACTGAGGAGGAGGTAACAATGCACAGAACTGCTGTGTGACTTAGTGAGCTTGAAAGATCTGGACATCAGAGGGAAGGAAGTGGGGGATCTGCATCCAAGAGGTTTTCTTCATGATTGAACTGAATGGAATTGTTCTGGAGGAAGTGATACATGTTCCCATTCATGGGTGGTAGGGTTATACTGAAAGGCAGAAGGTAGCAGGAGATACTATAATTGGACTCCCTCACAAGGGTTTAAAAGCTATTGCATTATCATTAATGGCATTTTTTCCATTTATATCCTGCAATTGTTAGTCATTGTTTATGAGAATACTGTAGGATTAGCCTTGTGTTTTTTGGCTTTTTTTTTTTTTTTTGGCCATTATGAGAATTGCTTTAATTGATGAGCAAGCTGGAGTCATAGTTTTCAAAGTCAGTCTTGTGTAAGATACTAAATTACATTCACTGAGATGACAGTAAATGTGGGTAATTTTTAAACAACTTTTTACATACTTTGAATAAAAGTGCATTGATTCTTAACTAAAAACTATGGGCTAATCCCTTTCCACTGAAAGCTTTCCTTATTTTATTTTTAGGATTCTGAATAGAAGATTCAAAAGGAAATTTTTTTAAAGATTTATTTATTTATTTTAGAGAGAGAGAGTGAGTGAGCATGGGGGAGGGACAGAGGGAGAGTGAGAGAGAGAATCTCAGGCAGACTATGTACTGAGCACACAGGCTGATCCGGGGCTCGATCTCAGGACCCTGAGATCAAGACCTGAGCTGAAGAATGAGCCACTTAACCAACTGAGCTGCCCAGGCATCTCCAAAAGGAAATTTATAATGACAGTGCCTATATTTGAGTAATTTTCTCTAAGATGCTCATTGATAAATTCCCCCACATTTTCTAACTGTAAGAATTCATCAGGCCTCAGGAAATTTTCTCCTATACCTTCTACCTTTCCAACATTAACACATACTCTTACCCAAAAAGAGAAACTTTAAGTGAAATCAGGGTCACTGCCTATGCCTGAATTGGATCTGAATGCAGTCCCTCTTTTTGGGTATGTGGTCTATTTTTATTTATTTTTTTAAAGTTTTTATTTTAATTCCAGTTAGTTAAATACAGTGCTCTATTAGTTTCAGGTCTCTGTGGTGTTACCTTAACCTGTCTCACCCCCAGGTCACTTCTTTGTGAAACCAGAGGGTCAGACTAAATTTCTGAGATCTTGCTCTCTCTCTCTCTCTTTTTTTTTAAAGATTTATTTCTCTATTTGAGGCAGGGTAGGGGCAGAGGGAGAGGGAGAATCCTGAAGCCGACTCCCAGCTGAGCGCAGAGCCACGAGGGGACTCAAGCTCATGACCCTGAGATCATTACCTGAGCTGAAACAAAGAGTCGGCCGCCCAACCAACTGAGCCACCCAAGCACCCCTGAGATCTCCTTAATCTAGAGTTAACATTCCATAAACAAACAATAAATCCATGAATGAAGAAACTACTTTGAAGAGAGGAGTAAAGTCAGATGTGTATGCATGTTTTTGAGAAGTTCTGAGGTAATGCACTGAGTTTTTCATTCTTTCATCCATCCATTCATTCATTCTCATTTTTTTAGCACCAGTCTCTTTACATTCTGAGTTATAAAGATTATAATATTCCCAAAGAACTCACAACCGAATGAATCAGCATTCACATATTTTTTATAGTCTCCTCTGTTTCCTTAGGTGCTAAGAATATATTGTTAAAGAAATGCTTTTCTACTTCTTACCTAATAATGGAGGTTTTGATAAATAAAACTCAACTTCTTAACCAAATACACATTTCTAACTATTTGAGAAGCCAGTTATATCTCTGATACAATTGTGGATCAGAGAAGGAGCGGATATATAAGTAATTTTTTAAATATCAGTTTAAGTTTTAATTTTTTATTATCTCACTCTCTCTCAAACATACAAACTACTCAGCTACACATGGGCAGGGAATGTTTCATGATTCCCATAGGTCCTTTCTTCCAGAGTCCCTTTCCTCTCGTCTTCTTTTTTTAATGTCCATCTTCATATTTTTAAGTCTAAATAAATGTACCAAGGGAATTATACATTGATTTATTTTTGCTCTCTTTCCAATAAATATGTCCAATTAGTTAATTTTATGATTCTTAAGTATCAATTGCTTCTGACCTAGGTGACTTAACCTACATTTTTCTTACATATTTTTTTGTTGGAGCGTTTCTTTTACAGGAAATTGCTAAGGATGTACTTCACATGTACGTCAATAACATGCTAATAAATCTGGTTCTCTCTTGCTTCTTTATAATTATGGTGCTTCAACTGTCACCTTATTAATTTCAACACCTTTCATTTCCACTTACTTCTCTCTCTAACTTGAGATAAGCCTCTAGGAAATATCAAAACACTTACTTCCTCTTATCCCCCACCCTCCAAAGAAAAAAACAAAAAACTATAGCATGCCATAAAATCTGCAGAGAGGAACTCACCAACAATGGGAAGAAGGCATTGATTGCTTTCCATAGCCTCTAAGCGACTGTCTGTAAGTGAAGATGGTCTGCTTTATATCTACTTTGGAGATGTCTTTGTGCAACAACAGAAAATTGTTGAGAGTGTAAAAACAAAAGTTAATTTTGGCAAAAATAACCACAAGTTGATAGAATTTAAAATGTTAAGGGAGATTAGATAGAAATAAAAAAAGAAAGAAAGAAAATAATAAGGAAAATCAATGTCAATATGGTTTCAAAAGCCTTGGAAAATAATAGAAAGATGTACTAGGTAATATACTGGTGACCTGGATGATCAGACTGTCAGCACATTCATAGAGCTGTACCTGAAAACCAGAAAGTCTAAGAGCATGAAGACAATACGCCAATCTCCCCACAGAGCCTGGTTGCTTACATTGCTGTGCTATTGGTGTTTTGTATCCAGTACAATGAACAAGTACAACTCCCAATATAATCAAAACACAATTTTGTTTTTGTGTCCCATGGTCCCTTTAAAATGTAGTCAGTGGTGGTAATCTCCTGACCCTGATGAGACCTCAAGAAATCACATGCTTTTAATGATCATGTTAGGCAACAATGGTCTTAAGGTCACTTGAAATTGCAAAGACAGGTTTAATTTCCTAAGTAAAATGCCAAATCCTATGGAATATAATTTGAAACTTCATGTAGTATTAAATATTCTCTCCTTTCCAGATGGCTACCACCTATGGAATCTGTTACAGAACAGGTGGTCAGCTTTTTATTTGCTTCCCTCTTCCCCCTCACTCACTTGAACCCTCATCCTTGCTTCCTCAGGCTGTCCACTCCTCACAGGCTCTTGCCCTTAGAGTTCCTCATCCTCCCCACTCAAGGGAATTCTAAACAGGTCGTCTCTTGCATAGATAGCACACATCCAGTTCACTGAAACCACACTGTCTGCCCCACACTCAGTAGAAGTGGGCTACGATCCAAACAGAATGTTTCCCCCTCTCTGTCATGAATTAGGCATTTTCTGATCATTCCCCTTAACCATGGTGAACGTATTTCAAGCTTCTGAAGGATCCCATGGAAGCCCCCATCACTAGGCTTGAGCTGAAGAAGGTAACACTCCAAGCTCTCCTTCTTTGGGATAAATAAGGCCAACAACCAACAATAGCATTCTGAGAACTATCATCCCTTTTCATCCTTTTTAAAATATTCCTCAAGGGTTTTAACTCTATCTAACTTGTTCTGGGACACCTATTTGGAAATTTCCTCTTCATATTTTAACACATTAGAAATTCATATCTATTGTGTCTTGATACCTTAATCAAAATACCAATTTTTCCATCCAATTATAGTCACTAATAGGGCTTTTGTGCCCGGGAGCCTGCTCATTTGGTTCAGTCAGTTTACACGGAGGGGGTGGCACTTGTTCATGGTTGCAGACCAAGGTTAGCCAATTCAAGTCCTTTCAGACAGGAACATGGGTGAATGACCATGGCCGGGTGGGGACTATAGTCTATTACGAGAATATGCCTGCCCAAAGGGAAAAAGGCCACTTGGCCATTGTGAGTGCAGTGATACCAAACTTTCTAATTTTTCAACAGAAGTTGAAACTAAAAGGTTTTTATATGCCATCTCCACATTTTTAATGTGGGCTTAAAAGGGTCTGAGGACTTCATCGAGGCTACATACTGGAAAATTAGTGGACCAGGTTCGGATAGAAGAGCAGCAGTTTTTGATTTTTACAGTAGGCTTGCTCTCAGCGTGCCTAGTTGTCATTTATAGTCATGTGTTTGGTGACTTGGGTGAGAGGAGAGCAACTGAGCAATTCAAGCTCCCCCTCTGTCCTGAGAGGAAAGCCCCATGTAGAAACCTGGAATTCCCTTCACATACAAAGAATATCAACAATTAAGACACTTGCATGCAAATCTGAAAGAGGGTAGGGTGGTGGGTAAATGTACTTTTATTGTTCAGGATGGGAGCTGTTTTTTACTTTCCTTGTCCATTTACAAACACCCAGATGAAGAAAACAAGCAGAACAGGTTTCTTCTAATCACACTAATCCTGGACTAAGCATACTCCTCTTCCTGCTTTGCTTTGACTGTTCAAGTGTTGGTGGTGATAGAAGTGTTGAAGGTCATTATCTACCAGGGGGATTAATCCCTATTGGGCGGCTGCATTTGCAACCTAAATTTAAAATGTTTTTTTCAGATACTTTGAACCAACAAGCTCAAGCTGCTGAATCTTAGATGACATCCCAAGAGCTTCAGATGGAATCTTAGATGATGTATAAAGACAGACCTCCACATGCTTTAATCCTCCACCACCACCATCACCACATATACACACATACATACACACACACACTTCAGGAAAAAATAATGTTTAAGGCAATGCTGCATGGGTTGTGGGTACAGGGGGTTTATTTTACTATTTTGTCTACTTTTGTTTATGTTTGACATTTTTTATAATAAAATATTGCAAATGCAGTAGACATTTGGTTATAACAACCAGTAATACAATAAAAATATTAGATTACTGGACATAAATAATTTTTATTTATAAATAAACTCATCATATTATAATCACCTTGCCATAGAAAATCAGATGAAATACCTAATGTTGAGTCATTATCCCAAAATAAATACTTACATGAATGGTTACCCATTTTCTATTGGTTTATAATTCAGTGGACACAGAGTAACTTGAACTTTATTGTGTTTTGGTTTACTATTAACTGTGTAGACAAGAAGAATGGTTTAATGAAATTTTTCAAGGGAATTCCCTACTGTAAACCTAACTTCTCATTGCTTTAAAATGCAGTATAATGCCTGGGAGGAAGTAGGGGCTCCTAAATGTTTACTAAATAAAGGAAAAAGTGAATAAATAGTAGCTAAATTAGAGTACGAACATTACACACTGACTTCTTACTTCAGGTTACTTTAGTTTAAAGTGTGTGGGAGGGTGCATGGGTGGCTCAGTCGTTAAGCGTCTGCCTTCCGCTCAGGTCATGATCCCAGGGTCCTGGAATCGAGCCCCTCATCGGGCTCCCTGCTCTGCAGGAAGCCTGCTTCTCCCTCTCCCACTCCCCTTGCTTGTGTTCCTGCTCTTGCTATGTCTCTGTCAAAAAAATAAATAAAATCTTTAAAAAATAAATAAATAAAATAATAAAGTGTGTGGGGAAATACATCTCAAGATTGTTGATTACATACTTTGAAAGCTACCATAAATACCACATACATATGCATATACATCTAACAGAGACATGTGAGCATGTGTAAAAAGATTTCTTTGCCAGCTTAGTCCTAAAAAGTTAAGATTTGTTGAAATGTATTTAATTACAACATAAAATCAAATAGTTTAAAGCCCAAACTCTTAATTGATACCAGGTGTGCTGATTTATAGCACTGAACTTGCAATGTTTGAGGAAACATCTGAATGATATGTACCTAAACAATAAACTAAAATTTTGTATCTCCATTCTTTACAGCTTTTAAATGACTTGGAACAGAGTAAAAAAAGAAAAGTTTTGGGGGCTCCTGCAGAGCAAAAATGGCTGGTTAAAACATTTCATTCTTAAGATATCTTCAAATTTGGGGCATTGAAAGGAAACATTTTTATTATAGAGTCAGAAAATGAACAGGGAGGAAACTCTAGCCAAAGCATTGTCACATTAAAACAGATCCAAGCCCTCTTGATTTTCTCCAGTTTTTCCTTCAAGCAAATCAAAGATGCCTTACTCACTTTAAGAGATCAAACTGCCAGAGATCTGTTTCACTTAAGAGCCAGAAATTTAGGAGGGGCCCAGAAACCTACCTCCATTAACAGCAGTTTCAGGAAATAAAGAGATGCCTAGGAAACCATTTTATTTGAAAGCTATGGACAGTAGAGATGTTCAAGAAAGTTTGGTTAATAAGCATTCTAGGAAGGAATATAAATAGTTGCTAAAACCAAAACACTTTTTCTAGAAAGGCCCTTTCTATTTTAAGAGAATAACTTGTATATTCATAGTAAAATACCACTAAGAACCAGGCATTCCCAATAGATTTCTCATTACAGGAATTGGTGTTCTTATTGACATCCAAGAAATTTTGTCAATGGGCAATATTTTCTGCTGGATTGGGTCCTGGAAAATCGTCCTCTGATTTATTCAAGAAGAAAAACTTTTGTATAAAATATGGGTCAACAGCTGGTATCTTGTGGGTCTTTATCCAAAGGTGGTATAAACAAGGCAAACGTGGCAAGTGTGTGTTCAAAAGAGAAAATAATACTCTATGATCTTTATGGAATTCTCCTTCAAAGACTTCAAAGTCTTAGATAAATAATGTCATGAACCAGGAGACAGATAAGGGGAAAAATACCATTCTCCTTACTTCAAGAGAAGTGACTCCAATTTAGGCTTCTCTTCAGTAAAAAAACAAAAACAAAGAAACAACACCGTATAAATCTAACGGAATGCATCCAACTGCAGCTATGTGCTTAATTTAGGCAAAACTAGTTATTTTTTTATTTGATTATTTGGGCAAAAACAAGTTATTTCCTTGAATTTCCTGTACTCCTATAGCTTCCTTCTCTCATCCAGCTCTGGACTGCCTCCCAGGGTTTCTAAAACACAACGTCGTGCTTTCATTATCTTAACCAATATCTATAGGAGACCCATGTGGTCTGCACTGGATTAATTAAAGGATCCTCTGAGTGGCATTCTTCAATCTAATGCCACTCTTCACTCGTTCATTCATGCATTTATTTATTATTATATATTTATATATTATTTATTTTATATATTTATAAATAAATATAAATATATATTTATATATTATAATTTATATATTATAATATTTATTATATTTATATATTATTATAAATCATTTATATATTTATATTATATATTATTTATATTATTAGATATTATTAGATATAAATAATATATTTATATATTATTTATATATTATATATTATTTATATAATATTTATTATATATTATTTATTTTATATATTTATAAATAAATATAAATATATATTTATATATTTATATATTATAATTTATATATTATTATAATAATATTTATTATTATTATTTATTCAAAAATATCTCTCCCTACCTCTAACCTACACTCTAACCATACTAAGATACACTCTACACTCTATCACATTAAGATACTCATTCCCTACACTCTAACCATACTAAGATACTCAATATAACTTGCACAATGTAGTAGACTTCTATATTTCCCTATCTTTTCTTGTTCTGTTTCTCCTATTGGAAATGCTTTTGATTTTGTTCCTCTAATAAAAGAAAATTCTAATTCATATCAAGATGAAATTCATACATTTTATTCTTAAGAATCAATTCTTGATGGTTGGGATATTTTTGATTACTGTTTCAATTTCTTTAGTGGTTATGGGTCTGTTTGGGTTTTCTATTTCTTCCTGGTTCAGTTTTGGTAGTTTATACATCTCTAGGAATGCATCCATTTCTTCCAGATTATCTAATTTGCTGGCATATGCTTGCTTATAATATGTACTTATAATTGTTTGTATTTCTTTGGTGTTGGTTGTGATCTCTCCTCTTTCATTCATGATTTACCCCAAAGATACAAATGTAGTGATCCAAAGGGGCACATGCACTCCAGTGTTTATAGCAGCAATGTCCACAATAGCCAAACTATGGAAAGAGCCAAGATGTCCACCAACAGATGAATGGATAAAGGAGATGTGGTATATATATACAATGGAATATTATGCAGCCATCAAAAAAGAAGAAATCTTGCCATTTGCAAAAACATGGATGGAACTAAAGAGTCAATCAGAGAAAGACATGTATCATATGATCTCACTGATACAAGGAATTCTTAATCTCAGGAAACAAACTGAGGGTTGCTGGAGTGGTAGGGGGTGGGAGGGATGGGGTGGCTGGGTGATAGACATTGGGGAGGGTATGTGCTATGGTGAGCACTGTGAATCGTGTAAGACTGATGAATCACAGACCTGTACTTCTGAAACAAATAATACAATATATGTTAAAAAAAAAAAAAAGATAGCAGGAAGGGAAAAACGAAGCGGGGGGGGAATCGGAGGGGGAGACTAACCATGAGAGACTATGGACTCTGAGAAACAAACTGAGGGTTCTAGAGGGGAGGGGGTAGGGGGATGGGTTTGCCTGTGATAGGTATTAAAGAGGGCACGTATTGAATGGAGCACTGGGTGTTATATGCAAACAATGAATCATGGAACACTACATCAAAAACTAATGATGTAATGTATGGTGATTAACATAACATAATAAAATTTAAAAAAAAAGAATCAATTCTTGAATCTCCATCTAAGAAAATGATCATTTCTTCCTCTGTGCTTCTGTAACAATTTATTTGCACTATTAATAGAGTTTTTATTGCACTATAATTGGTTGAATATATGTTTGTCTATTTTACTGGATCTAGGACCATGGCTTATTCATGTCTGTAACTTATACCCGAGAAGGTTGCCTGGAAATTCAATGGGCATGTGTTAAATTGAAATAAATTAGATATAGATACTTATAGAACCCACTTTTTTAATAATAAAATTAAATTTTATTTTATTTTATTATGTTATGTTAGTCACCATACAGTACATCATTAGTTTTTGATGTAGTGTTCCATGATTCATTGTTTTCGTATAACACCCAGTGCTCCATGCAATACATGCCCTCCTTAATACCCATCACTGGGCTAACCCATCCCCCCACACCCCTCCCCTCTAGAACCCTTAGTTTGTTTCTCGGAGTCCATAGTCTCTCATGTAGAACCCACTTTTTTTTTTAACATTAAGATGTTTGAAGTCGGTTAGTGTGTTTACATCCCTGTACTAGAAGGTGTGAGCATTCACAGCATAGAAAGGAGACAGGTCTCAAATTGGATTCTCTTATAATTAGAAGAGAATGGAAGACAGGTAGATGTCAATAATGCAATTCTACATCCAATGTAGTAGTTATGTTGAAACCTGATTCAAACAGAAGTCCCTGTTCTTACTATTATTCCATATGGCCCATTAAGAAATATATTCTTCTGAGATTAACATCATTCTTTCTAACTTAATTCTCTGTTGGTACCAGATGAAATATTTGCCTGGTTTTAGTACTTATATTAAGGTTCTCTGTTCAAATAATGCTGGTATACAGTTACCAATGTGGATGCTATGACTTATATATGTGCCTCTTACTGATGACTTTAGGGAGTGAGGCAGGATTTACCTTTACTATAATTGCTCTGAGGCACTGAAATGTTTCTAACACCCCAAAGCTACAAATCAAACAATTCTGAATTTCTCAATGAATCTTGGCCAGACCACTAAATTTTATTTATCCCATCAGAGAAGAATGGATCATTCTATGCCTTGAGATGTATGTGACTTCATACCTGAGTTACTCTTTGAAACAAGTTTTCAATGATCAATACAAAAAGTAATTCTGTAAAATTAGTTATTCCAAATGACTGTCCCATGGAAATTCTATCTAAAGTAATGCTGGGCCACATAAAAATATTGTATGTAGAATGTAGTCCAAAATAATGTGACCTTCCTTTGAGATGCATTTGGGACAGCTGATAGAAAATTGACCTTTTTGGGATGCCTGGGTGGCTCAGTCGGTTAAGTGGCTGCCTTCGGCCTGGGTTATGATCCCAGTGTCCTGGGATCGAGTCCCACATCAGGCTCCTTGCTCAGCAAGGAGCCTGCTTCTCTCTCTCTCTCCCTCTGCTTGTGCTCTCTCTGTCAAATAAATAAAATCTTTAAAAAAAAAAGAAAAGAAAATTGACCTTTTTAAACTCTATAGAGTGACATAAGCTACTAAGATCTCTTGATTTAATGCTGAGTTTTATTTGTCAACATACTAATGAAATAGCTATATTTGAATCCAAAGCATTCCAGGTCATTTCTGTAAGAAAGCATTCAATGTAATATTGTTGTAGGATATATGGGTGATTGAACTATTTACATTTAAATGTAAACGATAGAAATTCCTTAGATAAATATGCACTGTGAGTTATGTGGTCTGAAATGCAATGAATGGTTGGTAAATCATGGAAGCCAATAAGTTGTAGAAGAAATGTCATTTGGAACACCAATATACGGGCTACATGCCAAATGAAATTTTTACTCTCCTGGAACATGCTTCCTTTCAATTCAAGGAAGGAAGGGTAAAATGGTATGCAGGATTGTACAGGAACTTTATATCTCAGAGACATAATAGGAAAAGAAATACATCTCAAGAGACAACTTAAGAGAAAGGGGTGACTTCTCAGTCTTCCCAAGTTTCCAGAAGACTGTCACACAAATTTTTTCTACACATACAAAGTTCACTGAAGACTGGGAAGAGGGAATGAGGGGGTTGGGGGGGAATTCTTGGTCTGCTTAGTAAATCTGCTAACTTTGCAAATCTACTGGAGTCTCCAGAACATATGTAGCCCATTCAGATATAATAAACACAGAATGATAGAATATGTCTTCTATATATTTATTTTTCTTTACCTTTGAGGTGAACACTGATACAGTATTTTTTTTTTCTTTTTTAGAGTCCCACTCATGCACATACCTTTAACATTGTCTCTTGGCTCATTTGAGACAGATTTGTATTAGTAAAAAAAAAAAAGTTCATTATTACTAAGCACACATCACTTATCCTTAAGATAAATTAACTACTCAAGCAATCTCATGGGGAAAAGGGGACACTTAAAATTGCTCAAAAGAAAAAGCATGCTTTACATGTTATTACACTAAGGAAGTGATATATATAAAATATGTATAAGAAACACAAGGAATGAATTCAGAGTCAAAGGGCATAATACATTTTGTATCTTTTATCATTCTTCTATTGAGCAATACAAACATGAAATTGTTTTTCTGCTTTTCCATCTTAGTGGTTGCTTTGAAGATATGTTCTCCTACCTCAGTATTGGTCACAGTTATTTGTGGGGGTTTTCTTGTGTCATGTTCCTAAAAGGTGCTAAAATTGATTTCCTTCTATGCAAAATTATTTTGGTACATTTTACATGTATCCCAAGCTTCAATGACATTTGGTTATCATTAAATGACTACAGTGAATGTTAGAGAGAAGCATTCCAGTTCTTATGCATAGTCACTCAGATCTCTAACTCTTTGAGAAACAAGAATTCTTTGTTCCATTAACAGAACAATAACATTCTTAGGCTTGAAAATATATATATATATAAATCTGCAACAAAAGAGTTACAAAGCCACAGTATTTCTGAAATGAGCTACCATTAATTATACATTCTGTTTCAAACTCCATGCCAATTTTCTCCTTGACAAACTACAGATAGAGATTTCCTGGCTCAGTATTTTATATAAGAAATAATAGATTGAGGGCAAGATTATTCTACTAAGGACCAATGTTACAAATTTGGTTGAATCTTGTCTTAGTCTAAGCCACTTTATGACAAAGTCTATTCATAATAACATACTTTTGTCGGCTTTTATTCAGCCTTTTACTCTGGGCAGAAACTAATGGTTAATATTGGCTAAGTGATTTCCTGGTACTGGTCCTGGTGCTCTATGCAGATCTACTGGGAGAGTCATAGCTCTTATGGGAGAATAAGGATTGGGTAAAATGGCCTAGAAACTAATAAAACAATAAAAATGGCCTAGAAAACTAATAACTTTAAAGAACATAAAAGCTCCCGTGTTCTAATTCCACCTGTTTTCTTTTTATCTCTTTCATTGATTTGTTTGGCCAGCCCAACTATGTCTGATATTGAAACTAGAATGTTCCTTCTACATGCTTATGACATGACTATGTCAGAAACTATCAGAACTCTCAAGGAGAAACTGGTTCTGCTTGCTAGCTGTTATCAGAAAAGATTGCTTAAGATCACTTACTTTAAAACCAAAATTATTTGGGTCGATTATCTTTCAAAATGTACTTGATCATATCAACACCATGTAACAAGATAATTAATTTAGTTACTTAAGCATACATTTGTAATTAGTTCATCCGGGTAGATTCACCAAGGAAATCAGTTTCTTAAAACCAGATGTTCCATCAGTGCATTTGCTATGATATTTTTTTTTCTATAGCCATGGTGGGTGGCTGGTAACTTATGCTTTGAAAATGTTCCAGTCTAAATCATCTTGATCACATTGTATGGTGAAGAACTTGGAGACTTAATAATTCACTTATTCATATGCTGAAAAAAAAACCTCAGAAACTGTTTCTTAAGTAAACTCTTGGATCTCCCTACTCTACTGGCCCACCTCGATGTAGAAATTGGGTGGCCATCTATTCAAAAAATAGTGTTGATTTTTGGTCTCATTTTCACAAGAGGTCGTCAACCCTCCTGTTCAGTTAGTTGATTTTTAAAATACAGAATCTGTCCTTAATCAGTAACAAGGAATTGTTCATTAACAGAGAACATACTTTCAAACTGTCTGCTAGCTAACTTCTATCAGAAGCCATTTGTGAAAGGAATTTCATTTCTGGAGATTGTTTTGAAAAAATGAAATGCATGTCTCTCGCTATAATTCTTGTTTTTAACTTCTGAATCATGCTGTGCTTTCAAAAAGCTGCACATTTAGACCAAATTTTCTTAGCCTCTATCAAGATACTTCCTTTGTTGTACTTTAACATTATGCCCTTGGCTTACATTAATGGAGACCCTAAAAAATGTTTTATGAAGTAGACTACTACAGTTACCTAATAATGCTATTAAAATGTCATCCACTACATAACCCAGAATCCTGCATACAAAGACCCACTCAAGACATTGGCTTGACCTTACAGAAAACTAGTGTGTCTTCTCCTTAAGTGAGAATATGATTCCTGTAAACTGATTGTAGCTCCCTCTGCTTCAGCTGCCAAGAAGCTCAGAGTTAAATTTATTAATTAAAAGTATGAAACTAGTAAGTCTTTATAGTATACATTTCTTAATTCTAAATTTTCTATGAATTTGCTTTTCTCTTCTATATTTTAATGGTCTTGACTTTTTAATTTATGCCTGTATTTCTGGATTTTCTGTATATCACTGAAAGATATCTCAAAACACTTTGTTACACATGATGGGCTCTAGCCAAAAAGAAAGAAAAATAACCAAATATCCCACAGTGTTGTAAAAGATACTGAAAAAGGTCTGAGTAGGGGAGAAAAGAAAAGATGAGATAAAGTGGTGATGGAAAAATCATTAGAGCACTAAAGGTGGGTAAAATAAAGGTAATAATGAGTGAATAATACATAGTAAGATTGAAGGAGACTCTGACAAAAAGATGAAAAAGAATACAGAGTAGAATGTCGTAAATGAAAAGAAATATAAATCAAAAGATAGACGTCTACGGGCTTGAGAAGAATAAATTGAATACTTTGAACACACACAGCAGGAAAACCATTCAAGTACTGTGGCCACTAAACAAAGCATACTGCTCCTGTCCAATGTCACAAAGTTTCTGGGACAGACCAAGGCCAGGTCAGGTCACCGTCTTTCATGCCATCATGTACATAGGCTGATTTCAATGTATGTTATGTTCACAACAGTTGACAATACATCACCAAACATTTCAAATCCAGTTATTAATGCAGTTACTCTTACTTAATATTCTCATATCCATGAATTCACTAACACAATAAATTAAAATTCAGTGAACAGAGCATTTGTTTCAGAATGCTTTGAGAGGTGACCCCCAGCAACAAATTCCAAAGAAGGAAGCATGATTGGTGGATGGAGGACATCATGGCGAGAGGGATGGTGATGAGCCTTTCCTGAGCCTGATTGAGGTAGCCAGGGCTTCTCTCTCATAAGCTCTTCCCAAAGAATGCATTTGCATTTGCATTTCCCTTTTTCCCCTCAGCAGTTTACCTTTGCCAAAACTTTCAGTAAGATACTGAATTTCTAGAGCAGTGGTTGTCAAGTGTGGTCCCCAGGGGGCAGCAACAATGCCATCTTGGAATACAGGACACACGGTAGTTCTGGAACTCTATCACAGAACTACCAAATCAGGAATTCGGGGAGTGGGGACCTTACAATCTGTGGTGTTCATAACACATGATAAAGCTTGAGAACCACTGGACTAGAAGAACACATGGATATAAGGAGCAGGTGACTGCTCATTCACAAGTGTATTAAATGTGAGGTAATAATATTAGGAATAGAGGCAGAGTTTGAAAAGGAGGATGGAAAAGCTACAGAAAAAGAATATAAGCAACTGATAGCTTTCCATTTGCTTATACCAGAGACTCAAATGTAGATTTGAGTGTTAATATGTTTAATTTTTTAAAGTTTACTTTTTGCACATTTGTGTCTATGCTGTTCTTCATTCTCACTTCTCACTAAAACGAGGAAGTCCAGTTTGCTCTCAGGTTTCCTGAGCAAAACCGGTACTACAACTACATATTCTCTAGACTTTAACTTACTATCCTCACACAGAGAGGATAAGTCACCCTCAGTTCCTAAGTCATTCCACAAATGATCAAGTTTCCTCTCAGTTTTAGCTCCATACAGGGATCAACATCACCACTGCAATTCAGTCACCCTTGAGGTGAGACTCTGCAGCTGTTTAAACAGTGCATGCCCCATGACAACACACCAGTGTGGGGCCGGAAGCAAAGAAGGATTCTATTTCTAATTGAACCTCTGATTGGAATTGAAATAGGTGGTGTTTGATTTCTTGAACTAGAATTCATCTGCCTATCATAAACTCTTCAGTGGCACCACTTCTCCGTCTCTCCAAGTACTGTCACTCACAAACCCTCCTACCCTGCATTTGCTCTTTCATTGTCGCCTTTCAGTAACCATACCTGGGGTTCCCTTTTCCCAAAGCAGCTACCTTGAGCACTGAAATGTCTCCACACTGCTAAGGGGAAGAAATTGCAACCTGCTTCACCATATCTGAGATGACTTAGAGAAAAACAATGAAGATCCTTTAAAAAAGGGCTTACATGTTGGATTATTTGGCCAGAATAAGAGAAGATTAATGGATAGATTGACCACATAATTCTCAGATTTTAAATCTGGAAAACTTTTCAGAGGAAAGGAGATGGTGGCTATTACAGATTCTGCCAAGACAACTGACTCATCCTGGGATTGTTGCAAACCAGCCACATGCTCTCTGTATTAATCAAAGACCATCTGCTAACTTCAAGTGTATGAACAATTTTAATGAGAAAAAATATTTATCATTTGCTCACCTTACCCATAGAAGACCAGATAAGAATAAAAGCAGTACAGACTTTGGTTGTTATTTATGTATATGTTTATTGAGGACTCTGCTATCACTGGGCTCGTTATCTAATCATTAAACATTTGTTTATATGAATTAAAATTTCATTATCCAGCTCTTAGATATAACAAGATCATCTTGACTATTAAAATATTAATTGTAAAAATAGACACTGTGGGAGGTATAGAGTTTCCATCCATGGGGACTCACTGCCTCTGCTTATAATTAACTGGCCTAAAATACAATAGGAGCTTGATTAGCTTTTGTGTATTGTTTTAAAATTACAAGGTTATAACATAGGTCTCTGAAAGCAAAAGTTTATGGTGTTCCTTCTAGGTTCCTTCCAAATTCTACAGAGTTCAGGCTATCTTTCCACTTATTTTGAGGCCTTCTCTATAGAACTCTTCACTCAACTTGTCTGTACACTACTAAGGGTTGGATGATGGAAAGCTATTCAGGAAAGTATAGGCAAAGTAGCTCCGCATTGTTTTGTTGGTGGTATTCTTTTCACAATACAACCTTACACACTCTTCTCTGCAGAACTTTTTCCTTTGAGGCCTTCAGGATCTCTATATGCTACAAAACCTAACATTTATCTGGCAGGTCAAATTAACGACGAGATTTGACATTATCGGATTTGATCACAAAATCTGACACCATCAGAATCTTGGCTTTCGGGAGCAAGAGTCGCTATAGCATATTTGGAAGGAAGGAAGGACATATGCTATGGCAGGAAAAATTTCTCAAACAACACTTCCCCAAAATATTTTATATGTCTTTAAGAAGTACTAGAATTAATATCAGTTTTTGTTATATTTTCTTATTTCACCCAGATATCTTGATACAAAGCAAGAATTTTAGGGACACCTGGGTGGCTCAGGCGGTTAAGCATCTGACTCTTGACTTCAGCTCAGATCACAATCTCAGGGTTGTGGGATCAAGCCCCATGTTGGGCTCCATGCTCAGCGTGGAATCTGCTTGTCCCTCTCCCTTTGCTCCTCCCCCCCCATCACGTTCTCTCTCTCTCTAAAATAAATAAATAAATGAAATCTTTAAAAAAAACCAACAAGAATTTTAGAATTATGAATGATGGAGCACATACTTCCATAAAATAAGAAATATCAAGGTTTATTAATAAATTCTACCTCTAAAAAACATTAAAGCACTGTAACTGGTCAATTTGGTGACATCAAAAAAAAAAAAAAACATTTTTATTACTATCAAGAAGTAAAATGAATTGTTAGTTCAGAGACTTTTTTTTTTTTGTCTCTTAATCTATTGACATAAAATTGGATAGATATATCCCTAAGGGTCCTGACATACACAGCATGACAGCCATGCATGATTGTGTTATTTGTTAAATATATACTTCCTCTTTTCTCATTATAATATTGCATCCAACTCACAACTAGTGCCAAATAGGTGATACAGAGAAGTAATTCCCAGGCAAAATCCCTCATGGGGTGAGATCAGTTCTGTCTGAGATGTTTCTGGAAGTCTTCACAAAGAAGAGCATTCTATAGAGAGGTAAGTAGAGAAAAGTGGAAGTCATTGAGAAAACCAATTTTTCTAAAGTAGAGATTTCATTGGGGATAATGGTGAGAGACAAGGCCAAACATTTACTGAGGTGAGATTTCCAGCAGAAGGGTTTTGACTTATCACGTGGGCTGAGAAAACCACTGAAGGTTTGTGGAAGAGAATTTCAGAGTTTGTGAAAATTAGGCTGGTAGCAATGTACAGAAGAGAACAATTGTGGAAACAAGTAAACCAGTATGGACATTATTTAAGTTATCAAAGAGTGAAGGTAATGAGGATCTAAATTAGGGTAGTGGTGGTGGTAGTGGGTAAGTAAAGGATAAATGAAAAATATTATGTAAAAAAATAATCTAGATGATATTATTACTACCATATATGAGAGTCTAATAAGAGGAAATAATTTTAAAAATTGCAAAGTATGAGTCTCCCTGACTGGGACCATTGAGATACCACTGATTAAAACAAGCAAGTCTGAGGAGGAGTTACGTGGTGCATAGAAATGGCATGTGAAACAAGAGTATTTGACCTGGGGTGTATTAAATGTGTTCAGTTGATAGGAAATCCCAGCAAAAATGTTCAGTAATCAGTTGATAATGTGACTGGTAGAGACGTGATGTTTGAAGCTGAGGGAGTGGATCAGATCTTTGCTATACAGAGTGTCTATGAAATTGACAGAACTTTGATATACAGATTTCGGTGTTCAGGTGTACACACAGGACGAAATAGGCCAAGAAGAGAAACCTGGGGCAAAAGAAGAAGGGTCCAATAAAGGAGGAAGAGCGAGGAGAGAACTGTAACCACACTAAGGAAAACAGAGAGTACCCTAGGTATTTCTGAAATGGACTTTAATACAGGGAATTGGTTAATAGGTATTAGATCGCTGCAGGAACAGAAAAAAGATGCTGAGCCTGCACAGAAATTAGTAAGTGCGAGAAGGGGCTATTGTTTCTGAGGCTGGAAAAACAAAGAAGAAGAGGTGGTAGTGCTAGAACCTAGAATTTGGAGGAGGAGCCCAATAGAGCTGGTGTTTGGACTTTTGGGGTAAGCTCCTTGAAGCTGGTTCTCAGACCTCTAGTCTAGCAAGCGCCAGGAACAGATGCCCGGAAGAGTGTGTCCCAGTGTGTGAGGGAATACAGCGGCATCTCATACTCCAGACTTTGAAGGAAGCACATTCTTGTTACCCATAGGAGCTAAAATTGGCAAAAGAAGCTGGAAGCTGGAGCCAAGCCGGCTGTCTGCTTTTGCGGGAACAACGCTTCTATGGATTGGAAAAACAGAAAGAAAACCACTATGTTGTATATCCGAAATTAATGTAACATTGCATGTCAACGATACTCAAAAAATTTTAAAAAACAAACAAAAAATCCCTATCTCTCCGCTCACCTTCCAACCTCTCTCTAGGGCCCCCTACTGGCAAAGCCTAACGGGAAGCCAGCCGATAAGGAACTCGGGGAGA
The DNA here is from genome assembly GCF_011800145.1 of Mirounga leonina. Taxonomy (NCBI): domain Eukaryota; kingdom Metazoa; phylum Chordata; class Mammalia; order Carnivora; family Phocidae; genus Mirounga; species Mirounga leonina. Next base: position 6,423,756 of record NW_023270702.1, read on the forward strand.
AGTTACTTGTAGAGTTCCATGCTGAGCCTCATGTAGCAGAGTAGCAAAGAGTCTATTGGAGCTGAGAGACAATAGGTAAGTAATCAGCACATCTAGGGAGGAACGTGTTCTAAGGGCCAAAGGAAAAGTGAGGTTTCAATAAGAAAGGGGAGGAAAACTCCCAACAAATGCTGGAAATAGGTCAAGGAGAACAGACCAGGCAAAGACCTTTTAATTTGGTGATTAAGTTAAATGATATGTTCTTAAATGGGTAAGTGTTGGAGCAAATTCTCATAAAATACATCAAGTACTCTCAATGTCTTTGATTAACCTACATCAATTTTCCCATTACTTTAAGAACTTTACAAATATTAAATAAAACTTTATATCTATTGGCGATCGTAAATAATATTTCAAAATATCTGAAACAAAACAAAAAATGTTGTGTCCTTCAAAGTATTCACAATGAAATATGAAATATTTTTAGTATTTTACCAAAACAATACTGGCTTGCCCAAGAAATATGTTTATAAAATATATTCGTTTCTACTTTATTGTCACCAATACATTTTTAAAATTCTTATTAAATTCCTTCTGAGTCATTGGAAAGATCTGAGTAGCTCGTGTAAAAATGAATAATTTAATATTATGTTAGGATGCCCCTGGCACCGCAGTGGAGTCTCAGCAGGAAAGAGTGGCATAAAGAAAATTCTCTTCCTCCCTCCTGCAGAGAAGAGAATTCCATCACACCATCATCTCTGCTCTTTCCTTTTCCCCCCACAGAGCCTAAAAAATCTGCCTAGAATGTACATTCCACAGTCCTCTGAAGTATTATAGTAATATTAATAAATTCCTTACATGACATTTGGACAAAAGCCAGTCATAGATATAAAAACCTAGGTGTCTCTCAGGTCTGAAATGGGTTTTAAAAAAAATTCTCCATGTTTAAGAAAAAGGAAAGCTAAATTCTGCTAACTCTAAGTACAATGATTTTCATAGTAAGCCTTAGGCAACCAGCTTATGCTAAATACCGTGAGTATCACTGTATTCATTTGCATGACGATGAACATGGAACTCGTGTCATGTTTGTTATTGGAGCAGGCAATCAGAGGTCAAAAGGTACAAAATAACCCCAACTTCATGTAAAAGGAAAAAAGGTTGCATGAAAATCAAACATAATGATAAAGCCTCTCTTTTGCTAAACTATCTTCCTTTTCCCTTCTGGGCAATAAATTATATATCAAGGAGTTCTTTCAAGCCTCTGAAATGCTATGTTCTGAAGCTGGATTTCTTTATTTCCCCTACCAGTTTTTGTTTAGAATGTTATATGCAAATGTCTCACACACACACACACACACACACACACCACACACCCCCGCACCACCGTTTAGAGAGATTACTGAATAAATTGCTATTTGATAAAGAAACAGGAGCACCTGGCAAATAGAGTTGTGTCCAGGTTAATCCATATTGATACCGTAAGTCATCTTGGAATATAAAATGTACATATTTATATATAATAGTTACTCTCTACTATTGCTGCACTGAACTATTTCTGAATATTCAACCATATAAGCCAGGTAACATTATTCTAATTTAGCACATGCAGACACTGAGGGCAAAAGAGAACCTTGCTCAAGGTCATATAGCTCTATGACATAGTTAGAAAGAAGCTCTATGTCTAAGCTCTTTCTACTAAGCTCTGCTGCAAAAAGGTCTCTTTACATTTTAACTAAAACAGAACAACTGATATGTCTGCTCTTCGGTTGTTCATATGCTGTGTGGCGTCACTGATTCATCTGTTTTAGGAAAATGATACCCTTGGGCCCATTCTATAGAACTGTCCTGCCACTCGCAAACAGCAACAGGAAGTCATTCAGAAAGATCTGGGCTGAGCTATGATAGGGAGATGACCACTGTTCTGTGTGAGGAATCCTGCTTGATACATAAGACAGAGGGACCTCCGATACTTTTAAGGGAAAATGAGTGTTACCACTGAAGACAAGAATCTGGTATCAAGGGCACTGAGGATTTAGTGCTGCATGGCTGTGGGCTGTTCCTCTCCCACTAGTCCTCACTGACTAGCACAGTGCCTGGCATGGAGATCGACCAAATTTGTTGAATTAGTGAGCTGAAAAAAATAAGACTTGCCTTGGATTTCCAAAAACTGTTTGGAGATTCAAAGACAAGAAACCAAGACTTAAAAGAATAGGATATTTTCCTGAAAGTTGTTCCTCAGGAAACTGCATTCCAGATGTATGAGAAGAAGTTGGTGGTTGGGCAAGGATTTGTAATCATGAGGTTTTTCTGATGCTAGTAAATGATGAAGGAAATGACACAAAATTTTCTTTAATCTCAGAGCAAAGTCCTGGTTGAAAGTGTATCACATCAATTACTTGCACCCTCTCAAAATGTGAAATATATATATTTATATATTGAAATATATATTTATATATTGAAATATATATTTATGCACTTAACACTAAAACAAAATATATGTAAATTATATATATTTGTATATATACAAATAAATATATATATATATCATGGATATATTCTGACTGAATAACCCAGTGATAAATAGTTGTTTCTCCTATGATGGAGAGAAAATATTTTGTTTTGAAAATATATTTTATTTTTAAGGTTCCTTTGGGATTTTCTAGATTGAAAAAGTGAGGGGAGGGAAAAAATCTGAATGTTTTGAAAGAATAAAAAATGTTTTGGCAGTATCATCCAACATCTAAGATACCTGAAATTAAAGTTGTTCTCAGAGGGCCCTGATCTATCCATTGCAGCCAGAACTCTGATCCTTAGCCAATTGTATACACGCTCCTCTGAGATCCAAAGTGCGTCCTGCATTCCAGAAGTACTACACTGACTCAGAGCAGCCCAAATCTCCATCAGAGCAAATCACAGCAGCTGGGGTCCAGGCATATCTGTTCTAATGTGCAAAGGCTAGAAAATAATATATTTTGAAGGTAAACATACTTTATGTTTACATAAACATAAAAAGACCAATATGGTTGAAACTCAGTATCAAATCATACACTTCTAGGACTGTAAGAAACAAATTTCAAAGTAGAACCATGACAGGCTTTGGAGGTGTGCTATTTAAAATACTGTGGGTAATTGCAGCAAATAGCCCATGATTACATACATGCACTAAGCTTTGACCATGAACTGACTACAAAATGTTATCTTAGTATATGTTAAACATATATTACATGTTACATATTACACATATTACATATTGAAGAGAAAGATTTACATCATCTTTCAAACATATATAGGTACAGTTGTGTTGAATATAATACAAACTCTGTTTTAAGTGTTACTGTATATATAGTCACTTTTAAGTTATTACACATCTTCTTAACCATTAGATATAAAAAGGGCGCAAAAATTGTGAAATATATGAAAAGCTTTTATCTTTTTTATAATGATCTCACTTAAATGTGGAATGTTTTTACATTGAGGTATAATTTACATATATTTTGTTTTAGTGTTAAGTGTACAACATAATGATTTGATATATGTATATATTGCAAAATGCCACAATAAGTTTAGTTAGCATTCATCATCATGCATAGTTACAATATTTTTTCTTGTGCTGAGAACTTTTAAGATTTATTCTGTTAGCAACTTTCAAATATATAATATAGTACTGTTAACTACAGTCACCAAGCTGTACATTACATCCCCAGAATTTATTTATAACTGGAATAACTAGAAGTTTGTATCTTTTGGTCACCTTTACCCCTTTCACCCCCTTCCCTGCCTCTGGCAACAACCAATCTGTTCTCTATACCTATCTATGAGTTCAGGTTTTTTAAATTCTACATATAAACGAGATTATACAGTGTTTGCCTTTCTCTATCTGACTTGTTTCACTTAGCATAATACGCCCTCAAGTTCTATCCATGTTGTCACAAATGGCAGGATTTCCTTCTTTTTTATGGTGGAATAATATTCCATTGTGTGTGTGTGTGTGAGTTTACATATATCATGTTTTCTTTATCCATTCATCCATTGATGGACATTTAGATTGTTTCCATGTCTTGGCTATTGTAAAATAATAATAATAATAATGTTGCAATGAGCATGGGGTGTATATATCTTTTCAAGATAGTGATTTCATTTCCTTCTGATAAATACCCAGAAGTGGAATTGCTGGATCTTATGATAGTTCTGTTTTTAATTTTTTGAGGAACCTCCATACTGTTTTACACAATGGCTGCACCAATTTACATTCCCACCAACAGTGCATGAGGGTTCCTTTTTCTCCACATTCTTGCCAGCACTTGTTATTTCTTATCTTTTTGATAAGATTTGATTCTGACAGATGTGAGGGGATGTCTCATCATGTTTTTGATTTGCAATTCACTGATTAATGATGTTGAGCATATTTTCATGTTCCTGTTGATGGTTTGGATGTCTTCTTTGGGAAACTGTCTAACCAATTCCTCTGCCCATTTATTGATTGGATTTTTTTTTCTTGAATTGTATGAGTTCTTTACATAGTCTTAATATTAACCCCTTATTAGATATATGATTTGCAAATATTTTCTCCCATTCCACAGGTTACCTTCTCATTTTATTGACAGTTGTGTGGGGAAGGTATGTAAATCTAAATAAACAGGTATTCCCCTCAGTAATTTAAAGATATTAGTCCTTTATCTTCTGAGATCTAGTGATGCTTCTAAGAAATCTTCTGTCACTGTGATTGTTATTTATTTATAGGTATTCTTTTTTGACTCTCTAGAAGCCTTTAAAATTTTCCTTTTATTCTCTCCTCTAATGTTTTGCAATTTATGATGTTTTTAAGGAATGGTTTGCATTTATTTACCTTACTAGGAACTTGTCATGCTTTTACTCATAATCCTTTGTGACTTTTAAAAATTTGGAATCATAACATTACAAATTTGTCTTCTCTCCCCTTCTAATTTCTCCTTCTGAGACTCCTTTCAGATACATAGTAGAGCTTCTCATTTTATTCTCCTTCAATTGTAATTTGACTTTTCTCTTTTAATCTCTGAGCTGCATTCTAAGTGGTTTCTTCAGATTTACCTTCGAATTCTTTCTTTACTTATATTCAGTCAATGCTTTAATTCATCTACTGTTTTCATTATTTCAAAACTTCATTTTTAGTTATAAAAATTATGCTTGATACATAAATCTGTGTATTCATTCTATCATATAGTCCTGTATTTTTCTTATGGATTTTACTTTATTTCTTTTATCCTCTAACCTTTTAAATATACTTGCTTTAAAGTCTCTTTCAGAATAGATTCTGGTTACTCTAGTTCCTCAAATACTTCCATTTATTGTATGTCTGACTTTTTTTTCATGGCAATGAGTTTCCTCACGGACTTTGGAATTTTTATCTCTCAGCTATCATCAGTGAGGATTATTTTCCATAAGAAAAATAAGATTCCGGAAAATGGAAACATTCAGCAATTTTACTTATCAAAAATGTAAATACTGGCTTCTGCTTTCAGCTCTGACATGACTTCAGCTTGGGAGTAATAGTTCCAAGCCTTAACAACAACAACAACAAAAGCTGAACAAGCTGAAAATCAATGGCTTTGCTGGGCATGTGAGAGAATAAACATCACAGGACAAATCTCTACCCCAAAATCTAGAGAGACATGCAAATATAGGGAAACACAGCTGAGATCAACTTAGCTGAAGCAGAAGCAATTAGACCCATAAACTGGTAGGAAAACTTAAATGCTAATTTGATGAACTGCTCGAAGTAGAATATAGACTTCCTTAAGAATTAGACTCCTAAAGATTGCAGTGGGGGTGGAGGCATACTTTCTTGGATTGTACCTCAGAAACTCCGGCATGTTCTTCTGGTAAAGTGCCAAGAAAAATCACCTCTTATTTTTGGCAGAATGAGAGAGAAAGTAACCAGTTTTCTCTATAACAAAGGCTTACTCTCAAGTGAAAAGATTTTACCAGAGCCTATCTCACATAAACTTAAGGACAATTACCCAACTCCAAACCTCTCTAGCTTTTCTGACTCTCACAAAGTAGAGCAGGTAAAGAAAAGAAACACTTGGCGAAGGTCACAGCTTAGGGATGAAGACCCACTAGATGACTGAGATTTAATCATAAGCTTATAAAACACTTCTCCCCCTTCTCAACTCTTTACCATCACATCAATAAGTCTCCAATATAATAACAGTGGATTACAGTTTAAAGAGCTACAAGGCTCAAACTCTATTTAAAAAAGAGTTCTTAGGGAAATCCAACAACAGAGGACTCAAAAACAAGGACACCAGAAGAAATTGAAGGTTCTGTGGCCATTGGCTACACTAAGACATATTATATTCAAACTGCAGAGAAACAAAGACAGAGGAAAAACTCTTGAAAGAGGGCAAAGAATAAAAAAAAAAATCCCCTTACATATGTAGGAGAAAAGATAAGAATTACAGTGGATTTTTCATTTAAAAAACTGTATAAGCCAAAAAGAGAATGAGGTGAAATATTTAAAGTACTAAAAGAAAAAAAGAGTTAGGGATGTCTGGGTGGCTCAGTTAGTTAAGCATCTGCTTTTAGCTCAGGTCATGATCCAGAGTTCTGGGATCGAGCCCCACATTGGGCTCCCTGCTAGGCAGAGAGCCTGCTTCTCCCTCTCCCTCTGCCTGCTGCTCCCCCTGCTTGTGCTCTCTCTCTCTCTGACAAATAAATTTAATAAATAAAATCTAAAAAAAAGAAGAGTTAACCTAAAATTCTATGTCCAGGAAAACTATCCTGCAAGTGTGAAGGAGAAATAGACTTTCTCAGATAAACAAAACCTGAGGGAATTCATTGCCAACAAACATGCTCTGCTCTACAAGAAATATTAAAATAAGTTCTTTGAGGGGAGCACACAGGATTTTTAGGGAACTGAAAATACTCTGTGTGATACTATAATAATAAATACATGTTATTTTACATGTTTCCCAAGAATGTACAATACCAAAAAGATAAAATATGGATTTGGGGTCATTATGATGTGTCAATGTAGGTTCATCAATTGTAACAAATATGCCACTCTTGTAGGTATGGTAACAATGGGAGACTATGCATGTGGGAGGGGAGGGAGCATATGGGAAACCTCTGCACCTTCCACTCAATTTTTCTGTGAACCTAAAACTTATCTAAAATAAAGTCTTTAAAAAAGATATTTTTCAGGGAGAAAGAAAGTAATATAGGTCAGAAACTCAGATACACTGAAAGAATGGGAAAGAATTAGAGAAGGAATATGAATATAAAATAAAATGTTTTATTTTTCTTACTTTTAATCTAATAAACATTTTTTAAAGTAATAAAAATAAAATGTACTCTGTAATTATAGCAAATAGATAGCTGAAATGAATTACAGTAATTTTTAAGGACTAGGAGAGAGTAATGGGGAATACTATTAAAAAATTCCAAAAATAAAACTCCAGTACTACCCATGAAGTATTTAGTGTCATTTAAACGTAGACTTAGAATCATTAAAAAAATTTATACTGCAAACTGTAGTGCAACCACTAAAAGAAATTAAAAAGAAAGTAAATAGATATATTAAAGAGAGAAGAGAAAATTGATTATATAAATTGTACAATCAAAACAAAAGAAGGCAAAAAAATAATAAAACAAAAGAAGGCAGAAAAAGAGGGGGGAAAAAAAAGAAATGAAAAACAAGCACAACAAATAGAAAACAGTTACAAACATAGTAGATATTTACCCGGCTACATTAATAACTGCTTTCAACGTGAATTATCTTAATATACCAATTAAAAAACAGTAAGTCAGAGTAGATTAAAAAAAAGACCCCACTATATGTTGTCCACAAAAAAAAACCCACTTTAAATATAAAGGCATAGGTTAAAACTAAAGGAGTAAAGAGAGATATACCATTATAAAACTTACAAAGAAAGAGCTTGACTAGCTATATTAATTTCAGGTAAAGCTAACTTTGGAATAAAGAAACTTATCAGGGATAAAGAGGGGCATTATATAATGATAAAAGGATCAATTTTCCAAGAAGACCTAAGAATCTTTAACACTTATGTACCTAACCATGGAGGATCAAAATACATAAAGCAAAAACTAATAGAACTGAAAAGAGAAATAGACACATCCATTATTACAGCTGGAGACTTGAACACTCTTCCTTCAGTAACTGATAGATGAACAGACAGAAAATCAGTGAGGATATTGTTAAGTAAGTGGACCTAATTGACATTTATAGACTATTCCCATCCAACAACAGCAAAATCCACATTCTTTTCTAACTCCCATGGAACATACACCATGATAGACCACATGATGGGCCATAAAGCATGCATACAATAAAACAATTTATTTCACTGGATGTTACATGGTAGGACCCAGGTTCCTCACTGCTGGAGTTGGGAATTTAGATAAGCATGAGAGGGAGGCTAGAATGATCCATGTATTAGATTAGATTTGGAGACATCAGTCTGAACTTACATTTAGCTTAATATAGATACAGATGATTACACTTAGAAATATTTATAGATATATACATAGGCATATAAATAATTGCATATACATGGGTTAATATAAACACATATACCTCCTTGCTTTGTTAGCTGAGAAATCTTTAAAGTAATGACATCTCAATAGAAACAAGAACACTAGTACCTAGATCTCGGTTTTTTTGTTTTTTTTTTTTTTTTAAGATTTTATTTATTTATTTGAGAGAGAGAGAATGAGAGACAGAGAGCATGAGAGGGAGGAGGGTCAGAGGGAGAAGCAGACTCCCTGCCGAGCAGGGAGCCCGATGCGGGACTCGATCCAGGGACTCCGGGATCATGACCTGAGCCGAAGGCAGTCGCTTAACCAACTGAGCCACCCAGGCGCCCTAGATCTCGTTTTTAATACCATTCTCCTATAAAAGAAATTAGGCTTTGTTGGAAAAATGGCTGATTCTTGGACTGGACACAAAATCTACAAGATAATCCTACAGTATTTTGTGGTGTCAGAAACTAATGAAATGCTCCAAAAAAAGAAAATTACATTGGTGAGTATATCTCAAAGGCACAGAAGCCAAATAAAAGTGATCTCAATGACCTAAACTGGAACATTTGAACAACAAAAGAAATGAAGTAGTTGGACTATAACCCAACGTATAAATGAATATCTGTGAGTGCATACTGTCATAAATAATCAAATAAATATTTAAATGTGGGGGAAGAAGTAAATCTCTATTTAGAAGAATTCCAAATAATTTATTTATTTTATTTTATTTTGTTAGTCACCATACAATACATTACTAGTTTTTGATGTAGTGATCCATGATTCATTGTTTTCGTATAACACCCAGTGCTCCACGCAGTACGTGCCCTCTTGGTACCCATCACTGGGTTAATCCATCCCCCCCAACCCCCTCCCCTCTAAAACCCTCAGATTGTTTCTCAGAGTCCATAGTCTCTCATGGTTCATCTCTCCCTCTGATTTCCCCCCTTCATTTTTCCCTTCCTTCTCCTAATGTCCTCCATGCTGTTCTTAATGTTCCACAAATAAGTGAAATCATATGATAATTGACTTTCTCTGCTTGACTTATTTCACTTAGCATAATCTCCTCCAGTCCCATCCATGTTGATGTAAAAGTTGGGTATTCATCCTTTCCGATGCCTGAGTAATATTCCATTGTATATATGGACCACATCTTCTTTATCCATTCATCTGTTGAAGGGCATCTCAGCTCTTTCCACAGTTTGGCTATTGTGGACATTGCTGCTATGAACATTGGGGTGCATGTGGCCCTTCTTTTCACTACATCTTTGTCTTTGGGGTAAATACCCAGTAGTGCAATTGCTGGGTCATAGGGTAGCTCTATTTTTAAATTTTTGAGGCATCTCCACACTGTTTTCCAAAGTGGCTGTACCAACTTGCCTTCCCACCAACAGTGTAAGAGGGTTCCCCTTTCTCCACAACCTCTCCAATATTTGTTGTTTCTTGCCTTGTCAATTTTTGCCATTCTAACTGGCATAAGGTGGTATCTCAAATAATTTATATAACTATTCCATTCCTTAAGTGTGGACTGCACATAGTAATTTCCTTCCCAAGTGTATAGTATAAAAGAGGGGGGTAGAAAACAGAGTAATGTCACAATGGAAAAATCTGATGAACACTATCACAGCCAGGTGCTCAAGGTTAATAGCATCAGTAATAAATCATGATGGTAATATACACCCTTGATGTGATATGATAAAAATAGTACTTTCCCTCTGTCCTCTTCTTCCTCCAAATTAACAACCTCAGTCTAATCTTGAGAAAAACATCAAATTCCAACTGAGGGGCATCCTATGACATATTTTACGAGTACTCCTCAAGACTGTCAAGGTCATCAAAAACAACCAAAACCTGAGAAATTGTCACAGCCAAGAGGAACATAACAAGGAAATATAATATGGGATCCTGATACAAAAAAAAGATAATTAGGTAAAAATTAAGGAAATCTAAATAACATGGACTTTAGTTAGTGTATCAATATTTTCTCATTAATTTTAAAAAGTATACCATACAAATGTAAGATATTAATAATAGGGGAAACCAGGTGAAGAGGTATGTGGGAACTCTGTATTAATTCTTTTTAAAATTTTCTATACATCTAAAACTTTAAAAACATAAGCTCTAATAAATTTTTAAAGTAAATCTTTATTTGAAATTTTTTATATATTATGGTGATTTATTCTCATTTGGGTTAATTGCAAATCCCATTAAAATACAAATCACAAATGACATCATAAAACTTCATTCTGTTATTACTTTTATTTTTTAGATGGTGAAAAGAGAAAGGGGTCCCAGTAAATAAGGAATGTCTTTCCTTGCAAAATATCTTTCTCCAATTTCAGAATTATAGTAATATTATATAATGGGAAAAACAGCCTTGCTCACGATTCTCTCAGTTACCTGTGATGCATGTTTATAGAGACCAGACAGGTCAAGTTTGCTGTTACTCCTTTCTCTTTGCTGATTCAACATGGAAAAGACAATGCTAGAAACAGAGTGTCATACTAGTCTGTAGTTGAAACTCTTTCTTACCTTTCTATTGTCAATATCACTACAGATAGACCAATACCTCTATTCTTACAGCCTAGTACATGGGACAGACAAAATTTTGGTTATAACCTAGTTGCATATAACAATGATCATGAACCAGAATAAAAATCTCCAAACATTTAGAAATATAATAAATTATATGATTAAAATCAATCAGGCAGCAAGATAAGGCAAGTTAACTTGAAATTATATTCTATAATATTTTATACAAGAAAACTAATGTGCATGATTTGAAGTTAAAAAAGACAATGTTCCAAATAATAAGATAATACCCGCTATTAGGAATCTAAAAGCACAACTAACAGAGAGCTATAATGATCTGGATTTCATAATTTCTACAAGATCAAAAATCTTAGAATTAACAAAAGGAAACTCATTTTAAAATTTGACTTTGGGGGCCTGGGTGGCTCAGTTGGTTAAGCGTCTGCCTTTGGCTCAGGTCATGATTTCAGGGTCCGCGGAGCCTGCTTCTCCCTCTGCCCCTCCCCCGCTCATGTGTGTGCTCACGCACACGTGTGCACACACTCTCTCTCTCAAGTAAATAAATAAAATCTTTAAAAAAATAAAAGAAAATTTGATTTTGTTTAGCTCCAACCCCTCAGTTTTATGCATACTCTCCATCCCTACACTGCACAAGCCTCAAGCATCTGCATGTCATGTATAATTCCTTCCACTGGCCATGCTGTGCCATCACTGCTCATGTGATATTTTCCTTAAATGGAAGATAAAAGCACTTCCTGGTAGATGAACATGATCTTAGAACTAAAATGAACAGTTCTGAAGCCTAAAGCTACAGTCTACTGATGCTTTCGTTCACAAAGGAAACAGTCTTTCAGAAGGCTTCTATCTGATCGGGTTTTACTATATCAACATAAAATATAGTGAGGTTGGGGTAACAGGGTGATGGGTACTAAGGAGGACACGTGTTGTGATGAGCACTCGGTGTCATACACAACTAATGAATCGTTGAACACTACATCAAAAACTAATGATGTACTATACGTTGGCTAACTGAGCATAATAATGATTAAAAAAGGGCGCCTGGGTGGCTCAGTTGGTTAAGCAACTGCCTTCGGCTCAGGTCATGATCCTGGAGTCCTGGGATCGAGTCCCGCATCGGGCTCCCTGCTCGGCAGGGAGCCTGCTTCTCCCTCTGACCCCCGCCCCCTTATGTGCTCTCTGTCTCTCTCATTCTCTCTGTCTCAAATAAATAAATAAAATCTTTAAAAAAAAATAATGATAAAAAAAGAAAAGAAAAAAAGACAAAAAAAATAAAGTGTGTATAATAGTGTCTAAAATATATATATAAATAAACATATATATATATACACACATATATATATAGTTTTATATAGTGGGGTCTACCTAAACAAATGATTTCCCATTCTCTGCTGGAGTAACAAATCAAAACTCTTAACCCTGTGCTCTCCTTATAATCTGCTAGTTTGATACTGTAAGTATTTATTAGGGTAAGCATTTACTCACTCAAAAGAAATGCTTAATAACAGGATGCTTGGATATAGCACAATAATATATGTTAATTGCAGCCTTTCATTTTTCATCATATTAATTATTGTCCATTGAACTTAGTATATAACATATGATCAAATACAGATTTGAATGACATTGCTTAACAAATAAAATGTGCCCATTATTTATTTTATGTTGCCACTGTGGTATTTCTGCCCTATTATGAATATTCAGTTGGAGGAAGTTCTATGACAACAAATGAATAAATAAATTGGTGAAAATATAGTTAGCTAATTTTTAGCCTGGTTAAGAAACTTCTACCACATTTAAAACAGTTTTGGTAACACCATAATGTTTGTTTGAAATCACCCAACTCTTACAATTATATACACCAATGATATATAAAAACTATATATAGCAACAACAGTCAGGACAAATTTAAAGCGATACAGGGCCAATTTTAGAAACACAACATGTACACATACATATGTGCACAGATATTTATGTATCTAGTAGGAAGCAAGAGGCATGTTTTAAAAAGCATGCACATTTATCATGCATGTCAACTTGTAGGTCACACAACTTACTTCTAGAAAAGAACAATTTTATCACGTCCATGGCAGAGTTACCCTATACCCGCTTCATCCACCAACAGTCATACACACACAAAGAGAAAGGAAAGAGAACTAAACAGAGAAGTAGAATTTTCATTGAATTTTGTTATACTAGAGCTTGCGCAGCAAAAATAGACTGGCTACAAAAAGTAGAATAGGACTCACTCTGATTTGCCAGTGGCTGTCTTAATATCACATAAGGTTTATGACCAGCATTGTCATCTTCTTGCTACGTGATGCAGCAACACACACCAGCTCTAGTGAAATCAGGCAGGATGGATGCATGTTTTAGTCCAATTTCACTCTTGTGATTTGGTCACCATGACTAAGAAGTGATGGGTGAGCGTTGGAGCAGAACAAAACAATACTTCCTAATTTCTGAATGTCCATGGCATCCCTATCATTGTATAATGGACAAGCTTCTAAGGAATATAATTCACTCCACTCTTTTCATTTTAACCTCCATGACCCCATTACAGTTGATTTTCATGCAGGAAGAAGAATTGAATCCTCAAAATTTCCCATATATGTCAATCTAAGTGGTTTTAAATATGATGCTTACAAATGCCATCTGCAAACTTAAGTATTTGTATAAACTTATTAAAAAGAAAACTAATAATAAACTAAAGTCACCCATGATGGTAACACCTGTGAAATAGTGGACAGGAGGAGAAGCGCTGAGCCTACTAATATTAATAGGGAGACCTATTTTTTTTTTATTCCTTGTCCACCTTTCCTAATGCAGAATTTTGAGAAAATGTGTCCCATCTCTGAATTTCACCAATGTTCCCTCTATAAAATGGAGATGGGAATACCTATTACACAGAATTGCTGCGAATATGAGATACCATATATGAAAGTGTTTTATCAACAATAATGTGATAGTAAATATATAGCATTATTAAAACAGAAGCTCATGTTCCTTTCTTTTTGTAAGATCAGTAAGTTCTAGCAATATAGAAGTATATAGAAGTATAAAGCAATATAAAAGTATAGCTTTAGCTGTCGGCACAGTATCTGGTCTGGGTATCAGTTATTACGTGATTGAGAAACTTAGTTATGTCAAAGTTATCCATGGAAAAATGTATCAAAAGCCATTATGGGGCACCTGAGTGGCTCAGTTGGTTAAGCAACTGCCTTCGGCTCAGGTCATGATCCTGGAGTCCCTGGATCGAGTCCCGCATCGGGCTCCCTGCTCAGCAGGGAGTCTGCTTCTCTCTCTGACCCTCCTCCCTCTCATGCTCTCTGTCTCTCATTCTCTCTCTCAAATAAATAAATAAAATCTTTAAAAAAAAAAAAGCCATTATGTGTGCAACCAGTGGCCCCATAGACATGCAATATGTGTTGTCAGTCAGCATGTGCTGTATTGTGTGGTGATAACAACCAACCCCAAACCCCAGGACCTTATGACAAAAGTTTTATTTCTCACTCACATGACTTTGGATGTGACTTAGCTGCGGCCCCGCCCATGCTTTGCTTTATTCCCACAACCAAGCAGAAGGAGTGGCCCCAATCTGGGAAATGTTCTTCCACAGGAAGAGGTGAAGAACAATGGCAGCACGTGTAGTAGCTTTGAAACCCATGCTCTGTTAATGGGATGTGTCCATTCTGCTCACATTCCCCTTGCTAAAGCAAGTCATAAGGCCAACACGGATAGATTCTGGTGGGAAGAGTATTTCTCCCAGAGAGAAGGGCACCAGGGTAGGGCCCCTGTAACTACCATATATTTTAAACAAACAATACAGTCTTTCACACAATAGATATACTATAAATAGACACAATGATGCCCAAGGTCTTACCATTTTCCTACATAGTCATTTTTGTGAATGGCCTGAAAAAAGAAGTGGGAAGCCTGTAAAGAAATATTCCTCACACCCTGTCAAATGATATGAATAGAAAAGAAACACCAAGAGCATGGCAGTCTTTTTTTTTAAATCTTGCAGGTTTGAATGCTGGTCATCACCAGAACAGACATTCAAAGCTAAAGGAGGGGTGGACGGACTTTTGATAATTTCAACAAGAAAAATTCTCTTTGGTTGCAGTTCCCAGCCCAGCCTTGTCGTTTGCTATCTGTAAGAGGCAGGAAATCACTACATCAGTCTGAGTTGTCTCAGATGCCAAAATGCTATGGGTGTTCACATATATCTCAAAGGAGTTTGAGGGATAGAGGTAAAACCAAGAAGAGATCTGAAGGAAAGAGATGTACTGATCTCAAACTTAATTTACTGGATAGAATAATCACCCAGAGTGGGAAGGAAATTTCAGTGGGCTCCTCATGGCCTGTGTGGATTATATCTTTGACAGGATCTTTGAGCCTTCATTTACCAAAGTGATTGTTTGAAAACTGATTTCTTTGCCTTACTAACCTAATGAGATAGCATATATAAAAGTTCGTTGAAGCACAGGAAAAGTATTAGAATGATTGCCATCAGTGTAGTGACGTGCAGAGGAAGCCAACCACTTCAGTTACCTCGCTTCCGCGAATTGGTTAATTTATTTCCTTGACTACAAAATTTTTCAGAGTATAAAGAAGTCTACTGAAACCTAGTCTTCTCTGGATATTTAAATACAATAAAGCTTTCAAAAGCTTTCAAATCAAGAAAAGTCCTGGAAGCAAAAAAAAGCATAAGAAAAGCACTTTAATAAACCTGCATTTTATTTAGAGAAAGAAAGGAAGAAAGAAAGAAAGAAAGAAAGAAAGAAAGAAAGAAAGAAAGAAAGAAAGAAAGAAGAAAGAAAGAAAAAAGAGAGAGAGGGAGGGAGGGAGGGAGGGAGGGAGGAAGGAAGGAAGGAAGAAAAAAAGAAAGGAAAGGAAAGGAAAGGAAAGGAAAGGAAAGAAAGAAAGAAAGAAAGAAAGAAAGAAAGAAAGAAAGAAAGAA